>NC_136940.1:14922551-15037551 GCF_949987615.1 Pollachius pollachius
TGCGTGTGTGTGTGTGTCTGTGTGTTTGTGTGCGTGTTTGTGTGCGTGTGTGTGTGTGTGTGTTTGTGAGTGAGTGTATGTGTGTGGGTACCCATCAGCAGTATGAGATTATGTGTGTTCCATTCTCTGCATGATTATATTTAAATTATGTGGTCTGCGAGTATAAGGTATTTACCAATTTTAATCATTTTTTTCATGATTCTCAATCTCAGACACACACACACACACACACACACACACACACACATACAGTTCATGCAGAGACTATGCATTTTAATAACCCTGTCACCTCCAGCTATAATACCAGTCAATGGATTATTTGAGCAGACACTCGTCTTCAGAAGTGCGTCTCTCGTCCCCATGACAGGCGACAGCGAGAACTAACTGGCCATCCCAGGCACAAGTATAGATTCCATCTGAGCAGCCAGAGATGTACATCTCCTAAAAATAACTTAACAGAACAGGCCTGAGGCCCCCTCTGTCAAAATGTCACCCGACTGGGGGACACGCTCCTGTTGCTTCTTTAGTTAAAGGGGTGCTGTTATGCTTTTCCGTTTTTTCTTTCTCCTATTGCGCTTTACATATGTTTTGGGGTATATAAATGGTTGGCAAAGTTACAATACCATAAAATTCCCACAAGGGGGAGTAAATGACTACCGCAAATCACTGTTACCGAGCTACCTAGAAACGGCTTGTTGGGATTCTCTCCGCGGCTTTCTTTTACTTCCGGTACATGGTGACGTAAGCATGTACTTTTGCTGGGAGTCAATGGGAGAGCGTCATCAATCGCCTTTTGCTGCGTTCCTGGACACGCTGGGGTCGGGGGGAATGGATCGCAAAACAGAGTTTGAGTAGAGAAATAGATGGACAGAAAGACATAATACTATTTATATATTATATATACAATAATGGCTAGAAGGTGTTTTCTTGGTTGTGAAGGGACCTCTCCCTTGTATGGTTTACCAAAGGCAGAGCCTTAACGTAGCTGTTGGCTAGATTACATTTTTAACCCTATTCCCCAGACTTTACCAAGCCTTTTTCTATGTCGCCTCCACTCCACTTCATATCCTCCGAAGATGATAGATATATGACATGACATCGTTCTCAACAAAGAGTGTAGCTTAGCCTAAAGCTCATCAGTTTTACCTTTTACGCTTGAATAGTACAAGTAGTCTACTAGCCGCAAGCTAAGTCAGAAAAGCTATGCTAAATACATGATAAATCGCGTGTGTGTATAATAGCACAAACAAAAACTTACCACTGTGAAATGTCCTGGTCCATTTTACGACTAAAATCGTGCTCGTCATTAGCGTCGTCAGCTCCATTATCGCTTTCGGGGTCTGACTCAGGCTCAAATTGGTAAGGTGGCACTGAAGCCATAGTAGACAATGTGACAGAGTGCCTGAAGAGACGTCAGCATCCTGTCAGCACCAAGATTCTAAATGCCTCAAAATTCTAAGCAACAGGGTGTTTCACATAGGGGTTGTAATACTCATAAAAGTAGGAGAAAAAATAATGTGCTAGACAACCCTTTATTGTTGTAAATCAATTCTATGAGGTCAAACAAATTAAATAATAAACAGTAAATAAGAGGATAATAGGGCCCCTTTAACATCAACGGTAGGAATCAGGGAGGGAGAAAGAGAGAGCGAGGAAGAGGGGAGGGAGGTAAGGGAGGGAATGGGCAAAAAGGGAGGAAAAATAAGGCGTGGAGGCGAAAATAAAAGGACACGTGGTAAATGTAATCTAATTCTCTCTCTGACACACACATGACACATGCATACAAACAAGTGCACACCCCAATACACACTGTGGCATCCCGCCGCTGAACCTCGGACCAGGCGGGTCCGAGGAGACACAGTAGACCTGGTTTACCGTCGCCACCCTCCAGCCGGCGACAGAGAGCACCACCACCGCCGCCGCAATCGCCGCCGCCGCGACCGCCGCCCCGATGCAAACGACGCCGCCAGAGACGACGCGGCCCGAGATGAGGCCGCGGGAGACGAGGCCGCGGGAGACGGGGCCCCGAGGCGAGCCATGCCGGCAGCAGACGCAGCCATGCATGCTAGCGACCTGCTGGGCACAGGGGAAAACAGGAAGCCCGACCATACCGGCGCGGGTAATGAACCGGGGCACGCAGGCCCTCGTGGATACCGGCAGCGTAGTCACTCTCCTCCGCCCCGACTTGGCGGGCGGGAAGGAGGGGGCACCCATAGAGGTGGCCTGCATACACGGGGACACCCGGACGTTCGAGACCTGTCACGTCGTCATCCGGACCCCGCACGGGGTATTCACGACGCGGGCAGGGATCGTACCCCACCTACCGGTGCCGCTGCTAATCGGGAAGGACTGCCCGATCTTCCACCGGCTACAGGACCCGGCGCGTGAACTCCGGAGCCGGAGAGAACCACCCCGCAGAGGGGTGAGGGGAGCTCAACAGGCCTACGGGGCCACCAGGCCTCCGTCGTCCCCCGGAGGGCGAACAGAGGAGGCTGAGCCCGCGGCCTCACCGGAACCAGAGGCCGTGGCGCTGCTCGAGGCCGACTCGGAGCCAGAGCTCGAGGACGATCCAGAGACCGACATCGACACCGAGCCCACGACAGAGGCCTCAATCCAGGCCGATGAGACGTCGGTCGAGATCCAGCCTGTGGTGGAGACGGAGCCCGAGGCGGAGGCTGAGCCCGCGGCCTCACCGGAACCAGGGGCCGTGGCGCTGCTCGAGGCCAACTTGGAGCCAGAGCTCGAGGCCGACGTCGACACCGAGCCGGAGGCAGAGGCAGAGACGGAAGCGGCAGAGACGTCAGTCGAAGCAAGGGACTCCGCTAAAGAAGCTGAGGACGACCACCTGCCCGTGTCGATCCCCAATGAAGCAGCCATCACGCTGGACGTGGATGGGGACGACCTCCTGGAGACAGGTAAACCTGTGAAACCTCCAGATCCCGACGAGAGCTCTGACGACCACCTGGTCCCCTCTGGACCCACGGGCCACGACGACGACGACGACCTGATGGAGGAGGTGACCAATGACCCCGGCTTCAAGAAGGCGTCAACCGCCAAGCCGCTGCAGCGAATCACATTGGACCACAAGTGGGCCTATCAAGCCAAGAGCCGGTGGAGGGCGGAGGGAGGTCATCCTGGTCACCGACCACTCCCCCCTGAAGCGGATGGCCGGAGCCAGGGACACCAACGCACGAGTGACGAGGTGGCTCCGGGCCCTCCGAAACATCAGGTATTATCTCCTAGGGAGGGAGGTCATCCTGGTCACCAACCACGCCCCCCTGAAGTGGATGGCCGGAGCCAAGGACACCAACGCTCGAGTGACGCGGTGGTTCCCGGCCCTCCAGAACGTCAGGTATTATCTCCTAGGGAGGGAGGTCATCCTGGTCATCGACCACGCCGCCGGAAGTGGACGGCCGGAGCCAAGAACGCCAACGCCAACGTCCTGTCACGCCGGGATGCCTGCCTGAGCGGGTTCACCGACGACCAGAGGCCTGAGCAAGCGGTGGAGGAGTGTGGCATCCCGCCGCTGAACCTCGGACCGGGCGGGTCCGAGGAGACGCAGTAGACCTGGTTTACCGTCGCCACCCTCCAGCCGGCGACAGAGAGCACCACGTCTCTCCCCCCGGAGGAAGGGAAAGGACCAGGAGCCGGACTTAAAAGGGGCACGAGTCCGCACCACTGGAAGAGTGACACGGGGGGAGTCCGCCCCACGAAGCGAGCGACACGGAGGGAGTAAGCACCAGGCCGGGCGAACGGCGAAGCGACACGGAGGGATTCCGCACCACGCCGGTGAACTAGAGGCTCCCGGAGACCCTAGCACGAGGACACAGTATTTATTCTTGTGAAATAAACGCCAACTGCGGCTTTAACCCTTGCTTTCTGCGTTATTCCTACCGGGTATCTGACACTTGGGGAGACGGGCTGCCACAACACACAGGGGCTCCCCGACATACACACTCACACGCACACACTCAGACACACACACTCAGGCACACACATTAAAGTGTGCTGTCAGCTTGATCTGGGAGCCCAGGAACTCCCTCTGCGAGCCCATCTCCCCGCAATCTGCTGTAGTTCTCTTTAAGATTGTTGAGATTCAACCCCAATGCTGATGACATTTGAGCAAGTAGCATTCATCACTGCATACTGACTGACTGGCCTGGCCGACTGAGTGGCTGGCTGACTATTGAACTGACTGGCCCTGAGTGACTAAGTGATGACTACTGGCTGACGGACTGTTGGACATACCAGATGAATTACTGGATGGCTTGTGTTAGGGGGTTTGACGGTTAAAAGGGTGTTCGTGATTGAACTGATTAAAGTAAGTGAGGTCCGTGGAGGAGAAGAATGAATGAAATTGGAGCACAGTAAACACGAGGGAATTCCTTTTCTTCCAAGTTTATTAAAAGGGTAATGCATCATTAAGATATGTATGTCTCAATGGAGGCTCGCAGGCTGAATGAGATTGTGGAGTGACTTTAAATTGTGATAGAATACAGATTGTTGGGGGGGAGGGGGCGAGGGTACCGTGGCGATAGGGTGGTCTCAAATCGGAACGCTTTATGACCGCAAGATGTGTGAATGTAGGCCTGCGTGTGAGAACATTTTGACAAGGATAATGATGTTTGATTGCTGTAGACCCAAGTGAGCGTTTTTTTTATCAGCCATTGTGCTACTCTGTGCTACTTTCCACAAGTCTTGATGGTGGGCTGATGTTAACACTGTGTCTGCCTTATTGTGATCATCCAAGCACGTTTACAGAGCAGCTTGGGGGACCATCTTAAGCAGCTGTCTCCTCACGGCAGAGCCGTTCTGCTATACACCATGCTGCGTCTTCTTTAGTTCATGAATCCCAATACAAAACCAAATGTAGATCGATGATGATCCATACAACACACAGTGTTTGGCTGTTATTCATTCCTGTCCACACTTCTAATCCACAAGGTGACAGGCCATAGGTAGCAAGCCCACATCAGCTGTATGGAAAAGGGTGGAACTAAATGGTAAAATCCTATTTTTCCAATCACATTCTCCTTCTCTCCCTCTTTCCCTCTCTCCATGTCTCTCTCGCTCTCTCTCTCTCTTTCTCTTGTGTGTGTGCTTTTTTGTGCTCTATAATTGTGTGCATGCACGTCTGTGTGTGTGTGTGTGTGGGTGTGTGTGCGTTCGTATGTGACACACACACACACACAAACAAAGACACACACACACAAACACATTGATGGTCGTTGCCAGTTTCTTACACTTGAATTGCATTTCCAACTAATTGCTCACATCTTAACCTTTCACTCCGAACGTTTTCACCCTCGCTTCTCTTTCTCTCGCTCTCTCTCTCTCTCTCTCTCTCTCTCTCTCTCTCTCTTGATCTATCTCTCCAAGGCTTAATATACCTTTAATATTTCTCCACAAATACAGACACACAAAGACAGTCCACTATGTTGCTACATGGTGCTACAGTGTCTGTGTCCAACCAGGCAAGACTCTTTCTCTTAACATACAGCAGGACATGGTTCACTTACCTCTATCCCAACACCAACATAGTGCAGCTATCGAACAAGCCTCTCCGAACACCCGGAGGGCTAGGTCTCAACTGTGCAGTTTATATCCGTCCTCCAGCATTACTCCGACAGGGTGGGCTCCATAAGCCCAGTCTTTGAACCAGAGCCGTACTGGCATTTAGCCCGCCCCCGACCTCTGCCTTATAGCAGGCCTGCAGGTAAGCCCCGCTGCCGGGCTGTGATTGGAGGCTGCTTTGTGCTGCTCTACTGTACTGGCTGGGCCTGATGCAATACTGGGATTAAACTCTAGTGTCTTTGTATGTCCGTGTGTAGGTCTGTCCACCTGCCTCAGTGTATGTCATCCACCTGACTGTGAGCCCAACCGCAGGCACTACCCTTGGTACATTTAGTTTCTCCGTCCTTGCATCAATCTCTCTCTCTCTCTCTCTCTCTCTCTCTCTCTCTCTCTCTCTCTCTCTCTCTCTCTCTCTCTCTCTCTCGCTCTCTCTCTCTCTCATTTAAATACACATTTATGTATACATTTAGGGCATTGAGCAGACGCATTTATCCAAAGCAACTTGCCATAAGAAAGTGAAACAATATATTGCTGTCGGTAAAGTAAGGATGTAAATTGAACCAAGTGCAAAGCACTAACAATCACAAGGTTAACCCATTCCCTGTACACAACAAAGGTAGCTAGGATAAGATGATACACAACTAAGTACTATAAGTAAATACATCAAACATAATGTAAGTACATAGTGCTTACATTAATTGACAGGACGTACAACATACAATAAGTATGAGGGTTGGGACGGGTTGGCTATGCAGAGTCTGTTCAGAGTCTAGGTGAACTCTGAGCAGGTGAAATTTGCGGAAGCTGGTGAGCGACTCTGCGGTCCTTACATCAGCAGGGAGCTTGTTCAACCACTGCGGTGCCAAAACAGAGAATAGTTGTGTCTCTCTCTTTCTCTCTGTATCTCTCTGTTTCTATCTCTACCTCTCTCTCCTGCTGTCTGTGCTCGGGGCAAGTCCAGGCTTCTGTAAAGTAGAGGCAGCACACTGGGGCCAGGATATTTTATTACTGCCGACCGCTGTAAACAAAATGAAGAGACGGAAATATTACATCCCCCCCTCCACCCGCCTGCCTACTCACCACCTCTCTCTCTCTCTCCCTCTCTCTCTCTATCTCGCTCCTCATTCACTCCCTGAGCCGGGAGGCTTCCTGGAACAAGGACGGATGTGGAACCATGCTAAGTACCGCTGTTAAAGCTCTGTTAGGGGAATTAAGGTCTGTGTCTCAGAGTTCTTTCCTATATTATTGGATTTCTCCTTCTCTTACATCTCAGTTCTTTTTAGGGTCAAATCACAATGACACATCCCTCTGTGGTGGTTACCACATGTCTTTCCCTCGCCCTGCACATATTAACCCTTCCTCTCTGCATTGGTCTCTCTTTCTCTCGCTCTCTGATGATCTGCTGGTTGCAGATTGAAACTGGCACAAAATCATTGATATGAAATTGAAATGAAATCAACAACAATAAACATTCCCTTTGGAATGCGTCAACGTTAGTATTTTCAGCCCCCAACTTTGGTCTGTTCTTTGCTATCTCAATCCCCTAAAACCATCTACTAAAGGAGTGCTCCATGAAGCAAGGAGGCCATTCATCTTGCATGTATTCAGGGTAAATATCTGTGTGTGTCTTTCAGCGTGTGTGTATGTACGTGTGTGTGTTTCTATGTGTTTCTGTGTAAGTATACACCGTGTCGCAGAGTTTTCCATTAAATGAGCAGCGGTTCAGCCAGACCAATCAAATCGACAATCTGATGACAGCCAGTCAGAACAACTTGAGTTGGGTTAATGAAAGAGAGGAAAAGAAAGATATTAAGATTTTTCTAACCCTGATTTATCACTGAGAAAAAAAAATACAAATAACAACCAAAAGAGAAAATACCATTGATGACAATAGTGCAGGTTCTGTTTTACCAAACCCCCCTGTCGAGCTAGCATTTCAAATATAGATGTTTGTGTGTGTGTGTGTGTGTGTGTGTATGTGTGCGCGTGCGTGCGTTCGTGCGTGTGTGTGTGTGTGTGTGTTTTTGTATGTATCTGTTTATGTCTGTCTATGAGATATTGTGGGTGTGTGACAGCTTGTGTGTGTGTGGATGTGTGCATGCATATTCCACCATTTGAATTGTTGCAATGATGTCTGTCAAAATATTTCTGGTTAAACTGTACATTTTATTGACTTGACTTAAAAATTAATACAGAAAAAGGAAAAAAGCAGAGAGAGAGAGCGAGAGAGATTTTCTTTTTCTGTGAAGAAAAAGTGTGACAGGCGCCTCAAACCTTACCAGTGCAGTGACATTATGCAATATACACAGGAGCGCATAGAAGAGTTTGGCTGGTAGTGCTGTATGTTGTAGTGGATAGGGGCAGTGAAAGGTTTGGTGGCTTAACTGAGGCTAAATGAGCTGAATTAATGGGCTCTCTGCTCCTAACACTTACATGCCCCCCAAACATACACTGATGTGTGTGTATGCGTGTGTGTGTGTGTGTGTGTGTGTGTGTGTGTGTGTGTGTGTGTGCACTGGTGTGCGTGTGTGTCTGTGTGCGTGTGTGTGTGTGGTAACACTTTATATTAAGGTACACCTATTAACCATTAATTAGTTGCTTATTAGCATGCAAATTAGTAACATATTGGCTCTTCATTAGTCATTATTAAGTACTTATTAATGCCTTATTCTGCATGGCCTTATTATACAACCAGTAAGCCATTAACTAAGAGTTTTCCCTCAATAACCTCAGAATTATTGCTTATTAGCAGTAAGTAAGGAAGTTGTTGCATATGAATTATGATCTCAATATGCTTTGCTTAGTATGGACTTTATAAGGTGGTAGTACCACAAGAATAGTTATTCTCCCTTAATAACACTTAATGAATATGGTCTGTTCTTACATAAAAAATACACAAAACTACAAGTGTTAATAGTGTCCAAATAACTCTAAATTAAGTCTTTGTTACTTAGAATATGTTCCCCATACTAAAGTGACATCTTGATCATTACTAATTCACTAGTAATTGAACACTTATTAACCAACACATGTTCCCTAATCTAAAGTTGCCTCCTTTTTACACTTAGTTAATATATTATAGCACATAACTACTGCAATGAACAAGCGATGGGTTACACCTTTGAAAAAAATGGATCTATCTATAGGTTCCCTCTCATTCAGTGGTAGAATAACAAAGACAGCACAAGTACAAATACCTCATTTATTAAACCACTGGTTCAGGTTTTCCCAAGGCTGACAACAAATACTGCCTGAAAATTCAAACACTGACAAGTATCAATGTTTATAAACATGTCATACAATATGGTATCAAATGTATAAGCAGGTCATACTGTATGATAATACAGGTACTCTATTGTTGAACATCTGTGTGATCCTTTAACCAAAATCTGCCTGCTTAAAAAAAGCACAATATAAAATACTGCACAATATTAAGTACAAAAATACAATAAATTGCACAATCTAAAAAATATAAAACCTGCACAGCTCAACATGAACTTGCTCTTCATCAGCTAAACTACACTTGTCAAAGCTTAGAACAAATGTACTGAACTGTACAAACATTGCACTTTCACAGCCTAAACTTGCTCTATAATTACTGCATCAGGTGATTTATTTCCCCTGTGCACTAACAAGGATATAACTAAATCTGCACAGGTTAATATTTCACGTTTCCAATACAATACAACCGATCTTTAACTGAACAAAGCAGATCACTTAAGTCTTTAATATTTCATCAACAAGGGGAGGAGTTGGCCTTTGGCCTTCATGTCCTCTATAATGCTCTTCTTCTCAGGGGTAATGTGCGTTGCACACCTCTTAGCAAAGGACTGCAGGGTCTCAGTTGCAGGATCATACTTCAGGGTCTTGAAGGTTTCAGGATCCACAATGCTGAGCTCTGCAATTGCAGCAGTCATCTTGATGGTTCCCCGGTCCACGCCATTGATTCTGAAGGCTTCAGTCATGGTGCGGACTTTGCTTAAGCTTTTCAAGACTTTTTTATATCTGCTGATAACCTCAGCTGGTCCTTTTGCTGAAAAATATATAAAACAAAAACAAAAGAACACGAGAAATGAGCACAAACAACGGCTTAAGGTCAGCTGAAATTGCTCAAACCGGTCACTTCTCTTTTGATAAAAGTATGAAGCATATTCTAGGAATGGGACAATCTGCTCATCTACTGATATGATTACATGCACAATATGTGGTTCAGAATTCAATACAAAAATGATACTCTAAGATCTGTTTAGTTGGTAAGTCTTACGGTTCAGAATTATGTTTACTTCTGAGAGACAAATCTTTCTAGCAATACATTTGATGTTGAATAATAATTAGTGTGAATGCTGCAAAATAAAATGAAGCTTTATTCTTGATGAAAGCCACATTTTTTACTTTAGACATTTAATTTTTATTTATCATCAAATTCCTAGTATATTCAGACTCTAGAACTGAAGATCTGTATTTTTGCCTCATAATTACTTCAGAACATATATTTTTAACAGCTCTTCCAATGCTTTTATTAATAATTACTTTTCATGACCACTTGTTGCTAACAGGGCAGGTGGTTCAAGTTATGCCATTCTTACCTCTCACATGAGCTTTTCCAAGCACAGCCACAGTTGCAGATGCAGGTGGCTGTGTCCAACGTTTCTTCCGTCTTTGGATGACAACATCACTGTCCGAGGACTCACTGATGTTTGGAGAAGATGGGGGAATGACGTCATCTTCATCCATGTTACCATCGTCATCCTCGTCGTCGTCCTCCAAAGTAAATACTTTTGGTTGAGCTTTGATCAAATAGGAGGATAGATGAGACAAAGATCAGATTGTTATGAAGACATATCACACCTTTCATTACAATTACATTACATTTTGCAGATACAAGTTGCTCCCAAATCACTCACATGATTTCTTCTTTCCCATGATTTGCTCACGCAAGAAATTGCGCTCTTGCTCAAGATCCTTTATTATTTTTTCTTGCCATTGGATCCTTGCTTCTAGGAACTCCACTTTGGAGATTGATCCTTAAAAACAAAAATGAGAGCAGGATACAAAAAATATTATGATTTGACAGTATTGAGTGAGTGAGTGAGTGAGTGAGAGAGAAAGAGAGAATGACATGCATGTAACAAAGGTAGTGGACCAGATATGGTGTGTGCGGCTGCCTCAACTTGATTTGTAAGCACATGTATACTGACAAAATCTGCCAACAACTTTAATCTCAGGCAGGAAAAATCCCTAGCAAAAAATGAAACTCTGCTAAGATACACTGCTAGAAAATGAGAAATCATTACCTGATCCAATGCTGCTTATGCTGCTGCGACTTGGAGCAGAGCTTCCTTCAACTTCAGGACCTACAGTATGGCATAGGTACAACAAAATCAACATATGAATAGAGGACTTTCAATGTTTAAACACATTTGGACAAGCTAATTATTTAGGTATTAAAGTTACTTGAAAGTTGACAAAGAAAAATTTACCATCCAAATCATTTTTGGTCACCTCTGTCATCGAGTCATTTTTAGGGACTTTTAGGGACATTTTCTTCTTGGCCTTAGGCTGTAAAAATATAAATAAATTCATGTCACTATAACCGGCAAAATGTAACTTAAATAATCTACACAAGATTCAAAAGCTCTTCTTGTTCGAATGACTGCATAGTGCATAATTTATTTTTCATTACAAAATATGGTTCATACTAAAGCATTACATATGCACCTACATTCACATTTTATGTTAATGTTACAGTTTCTTTCCTAATATTCACCCAGCTCACGTGCACACTCACGCACTCAGCTAGCTTAACGTTACATTAGCTAATTAGCCTACACACTGTAGATAAATAGGAGGGTTTACTACTCTTTAACTATGTAAACGGCCCGAGGACGGGCGTTATGATGTGCTTACAAAACTCAGGGGGAGTTTCAATTAACAGGCTAGCGCTTAACTTACCATTTTTGTTACACGAATTTCCCTCTTCACTCTCCAAACTGTGAACGAAACGGCAAATACCCACCTTCTCCGAATCTTTGACGTGACTGGTGGCTCCCTTTGGATGATTGGATGAGGATGTCACATGACAGCATAGTAACAGTCAATGATTGGATGAGAGCAACGGCGAACACGGCTACGGATTGGTAGATTGTTATGTCAATTACTGTAATGGCACTTCGCGCCATTCTTTGATGCAGGACTGCGAGACTGTTTACACATTTAGACATCAAAGAAGACGGGTGCGCGGGGCAATATTATGAGCTTTGAATCTAATATTATTCCATAGGTATAGGTTTAACAAATATGTTGTTGGGTTACGAGTTTTTGAGTCGAATGCATTTTAGACGGTGCCCCAAGGAAAACTACAAGTTCACCAGATGGTTAATGAAAGAAGGCCTACTTCGAAAATGGATGAAATGCCCCTCTTGCTCTCATGTTATGACGTTGAAACGGTCCTATGGCAAAAAGGAGGCAGCATGGTGAGTAGAACAACTAGACATGTGCCTTATTTATTAATTATTTCTTTGTGTGTAAGCATAGGGGAGTGTGCAGCATGCAGCCATCCAATTATATCTGCTAGAATTCAGTGGCAAATCCTATATTTTACGACAATTTTTTTAATACAGAAGTTATGAGTGGTGTACACACAAAATATGCTAAGTCACATCTAGACAGTCACAATACAAATCCCACACACAGCTGCAAATTTTAATTTTTAAGTAAGCTACTGTTTATTTGGTAGAGATAGGGGTGTTAATGTTTCCACAAAGTTCTATATGTGTACAAAATCTGAAATGAAAAATGCCTTTTTACCAATTTTAGATCACATTCCTGGTCATATTGTTCACCTATTTAACAAAACATGCCACCAATCAGCTTGACTTTAAACTTGTACATGCACAGGGATTAATTGATTGATATCACCCTTTTCATGCTGCGTGGCACGTAAGCACAAGTGGTGACAAGTAGAGTAGAGTAGACACAGCTAAATTTACTCAAATGTCCCAATTTAAGGTGTAACAGTTGTAGATATTACTTGTCAAGTAGGCCTAGAAATGGGACTGTTCTGTTGTGCTTTGAGATTGCATGGGGGGAGGGAATCACAAGGACTACTACCTTGTTCAATCCCAATCTTAGCTGTTTCAACACTTATACATAAACATCTATGTCCCCCTCTCCATCTTCATTTATGTTACATTTTTATTAAGTGAAATCAGCACAGTATCATAGGTTTTTATTTTGTTACATTAACCTTTGGATTTAATCATCAGGACATGCCGAGATTCCTGTCACAAAGGGAAAACGGTGTCGAGGTCCATCCGAAGTGGCTCAATGTTTGAGAATTCTCACATTCGACTGCATACGTGGATGCATTACATCTACAGGTGCGTGGTTTTACATTGTATAATAACAAAAGCCATCAAAGACAAACTCGGACCATATTGTTTTCTTTGAATGTTCTCACTATACTGTTGGTTGGGATGGGTCCTATAAGAGCCAATGCTTACGAGACATGAGTTTATACATTATATGGGAAGAATTCTGAACATTGGTCGAATTTATCAACTATGTGTAATTGTATAAGTACTGGGTTGTGAAGAGTCCAATGTAGTACAAAGGTCTTGTGGATTTTTAGGTTTTAGGTGGTTCCCGGAAATTGTCTCAAAATAACTTAATTCATTGGCGAGAAAAAAACCCACACAAGTTCAAAAGAACTTAACTTTTCTAAACAGACACTTCACTGTGCTAATTTACTCAGTATCCATTTTTTCGGTTGTTTCTTAAAACTCTTCAAAGATACAGCAGATTTTATTTGTTTTGGGATTTTATTCCATTCCTCCCCTCATACAGGGAATGTTCTTCACCCTACTTTGCTTTTGAGATTTGTTGTTTCCGGTTAAATACACTCTTGTATTCAGGCTATGAGTATCTGCTGTGTCTGCAAGTGGGACTGCAAATGAGAAATTATGGTTATAATTATGACAACTTAAGAAATTGTTTTTAACCCCCCACTTCTAAATTGTGCCATTGAAATATTTATCTGGTTGATCTATTACAGATTCGCCCAAGGCCTTCGACTGAGACAAGTGGACATGCTGCAGGAAGGAATTACTCTGAGTTCTGCAACTCTGAGTAAACTTGCAGACAAGCTGCGGAGAGTTTGCAAATCAGGAATGAAAAGAATGAGAAGAAGAGGCAAGCAGACTGTTGGACAAAGAGCAGAGATTGTTATGATAGATGAAAGCAAATTTGGCCATAAAAGAAAGGTATGAAAGTTACTTAAACAATTATGAGTATTACTTTGATGCCAAATACATGATTTTGTGTCTAAAAACTTGTATTCGATGTTGGTTAAGTCTGAGCTAAACTCAGCTACTGAAAGTAGAGACAATACATACATTTAAAACCTGTTTTTGCCTGAGGTGCTTGGAGGTGTATCTGCTGTATCTCGAGAAGTAACTACTGCATTATGAAATAAGATACATTGTAGTTCATTGATGCAATAGAGGGGAATGTCAGTTTTAAGAAACCACATTATTCCTACACCCCAGAACAGTTCAATATTTGTAAACATGCACCACTACTCCAAAGCTAGAGAGAACTTTTGAATTTTTGACTTATGATTTATTCTCTCCCATTTCCCACCATTATTGCAGAATCATTGTATTGTGAGTGCCATTGTCCTCATTTTGAAATATTTGCTCTTGTGAATTTCAGTACAACAGAGGACGGGCAAGCAACAGGAGTTCCTGGGTGTTCGGAATGCTAGGGATTAAGAATGACAGGAGGAGACCCATTCTTAAGATTGTGCATCACCGTTCAGTCAGGCATCTCTTGCCTCTAATAAAGAAGTATGTTCGTCGTGGAAGCTCTGTCATTTCAGATGGGTGGAGGTCTTACCGCCGTTTTCAGGATGAAGGGTACAATCACCTGACTATCAACCATCAAGATTTTTTTGTCGACCCTGTTACAGGTGCACATACACAAAACCTGGAGAGATTTTGGGTTATTTGCAAGTCAACTATCTGGAGACAAAGAGGGAACCGCACACAAAAACTGTTGAGGGATCACTTAGATGTAATTGAGTGGACTTATTGGCGTGGAAAACATCACAATAACGGAACACTTGGAATGCTTTTGCATGACATTAGGAAAAAATATCCAGTCTCAAACCTGTCTGAAATGTAGATGCAGATATCAAGTTGATATTTATACTACCAGTCAAAAGTTTCGACACACTAAATGTACTGTTACCTCTGAGAAAAATACTATTATCATGGACCTGAAGGCCAAAGGCCAACTCCTTCCCCTGTTAAAGTATTAAAATGCAAGTGAGCTTCTTTGTTCAGTTAAAATTCTGTTATATTGTATTGGAAAAGTGAAATATTTGTGCACGGGAAATAAATCAACCTGATGCAGTAATTATAGAGCAAGTTTAGGCTGTGAAAGTGCAATGTTTGTACAGTTCAGTACATTTGTTCTAAGCTTTGACATGTGTAGTTTAGCTGATGAAGAGCAAGTTCATGTTGAGCTGTGCAGGTTTTATATTTTTTAGATTGTGCAATTTATTGTATTTTTGTACTTAATATTGTGCAGTATTTTATATTGTGTTTTTTTTAAGCAGGCAGATTTTGGTTAAAGGATCACACAGATGTTCAACAATAGAGTACCTGTATTATCATACAGTATGACCTGCTTATACATTTGATACCATATTGTATGACATGTTTATAAACATTGATACTTGTCAGTGTTTGAATTTTCAGGCAGTATTTGTTGTCAGCCTTGGGAAAACCTGAACCAGTGGTTTAATAAATAAGGTATTTGTACTTGTGCTGTCTTTGTTATTCTACCACTGAATGAGAGGGAACCTATAGATAGATCCATTTTTTTCAAAGGTGTAACCCATCGCTTGTTCATTGCAGTAGTTATGTGCTATAATATATTAACTAAGTGTAAAAAGGAGGCAACTTTAGATTAGGGAACATGTGTTGGTTAATAAGTGTTCAATTACTAGTGAATTAGTAATGATCAAGATGTCACTTTAGTATGGGGAACATATTCTAAGTAACAAAGACTTAATTTAGAGTTATTTGGACACTATTAACACTTGTAGTTTTGTGTATTTTTTATGTAAGAACAGACCATATTCATTAAGTGTTATTAAGGGAGAATAACTATTCTTGTGGTACTACCACCTTATAAAGTCCATACTAAGCAAAGCATATTAAGATCATAATTCGTATGCAACAACTTCCTTACTTACTGCTAATAAGCAATAATTCTGAGGTTATTGAGAGAAAACTCTTAGTTAATGGCTTACTGGTTGTATAATAAGGCCATGCAGAATAAGGCATTAATAAGTACTTAATAATGACTAATTAAGAGCCAATATGTTACTAATTTGCATGCTAATAAGCAACTAATTAATGGTGAATAGGTGTACCTTAATATAAAGTGTTACCGTGTGTGAGTGTGTTTGTTGGTGGTCGTTATTAGTTGGGTTGGTGTTGGGTTGGGAACCATTTCATGGCCCCTAAACATAGGCTGATGAGGTAGGCGGAGTGGCTGGGATGGAAGCATGATATCCATGTAACTGTCGGGGCTATAATAACCGTAGAGACCGACACCGTATAACTCACACAAATATGCTTTGTGTGAGTTTTTTTTTATACTCATATAAATTAAATAACTCAATCAATAAATTTTACTTTGTACTGGTCTTTGTGCTTTTGTGTTTAAACAGGGAGTGTGTACGTGCATTCAAGTGTGTGTCTGCGTGTGTGTGGGTGCTTTCTGGGCCCACCTCCGTTTTGCAGATATGCAGAATATCAATCACCTCTCTACGTAGATCCCATAGTGATTCTGAAGAATCCTGTATGTGTGTGTGTGTGTTTGTGTATAAGTATAGATGTGTGTGAGGGTATAAATGTGTATATGTATGTGAGTGTGTGAATGTGTGTGTGTGGATGTGTGTTTGCCAGGCTAAATTTTGGCGTACAGTTAAAGGGTTGCTCCCCAGTGTTTTGACTGGCTTGCTGCAGGATGAAAGGCAGGAAAAGCCCATCCTCACTCATCCTCTGATTCTTTTTATTCTCCCCTTTCATCTTTAAACCTATATCCCTACTTCTGTGTCCACGCCCTTTCCATGTGCCCCAGAACTCCCTTTGTCTTGTTAGTAAACAAACTTTTGTACAGCAGCATATATTACAGTGGATTTTATTTCTCACTGGCCACCCCTCCTCTGATGAGGAATGGTTCAGTCCAAATCAGACCCATCGGGGGACTGACTTTTGACAAATAGGGCCAAACATTCTGACATGAAAGGGTAAAGCCTCGGAAGAACAAAGGTTAGTGTGTGTGTGTGTGTGTGTGTGTGTGTGTGTGTGTGTGTGTGTGTGTGTGTGTGTCTATGTGTGTGTGTGTATTTGTGTCTCACAGGGCCTGTCAAACAGGATTGTTTACTGGGGTGAGGATCTGTAACATATTCTGGTCCTCTCTACAGTGTGTGCGCACGCTTGTCTGTCTGTGTGTGTTCATCTGTGTTTGTCTGGGTGTCTGTGTGTGAATGAGAGCGATGGAGAGACAGGGTTGTGACCCGGGTGTAGGCAGGAAGATGACGGAAAAAAACGTCCTTCCTGCTTCCGGACTCTCGTTGGCTAACTCCAGACCGCGGCCCCCTTGGCCCTGCTTGGACCTCTGGGCCCTACTAAGCCCTTCAGTGTCTTCCTGGGTACTCTTTGTCCACAGGCACCATGTTCCACCGAGTCCATGTAAAGGAGCTTCAAAAAGATCCAGGAGAATTTTGTATGCCATGGAGGTGTTTTGTTTGTCTCTCACCGAACATCAAGATTACATTTTAGTGCACTCTCTTTCCCCTCTCTTTCCCTCTTACATTGTCAAAGCACAAACACAACATAAGGTACCAAAGAATAGGGCAAATAAAAAACAGTTAATGCAAAAACACAATACAATAATGACACATTTACACAAATGTGTTATTATTATACTGTGTTTCTTTTTTCTCTCTCTCTCTCTCTCTCTCTCTCTCGCTCTCTCTTTCTCTTGCTCACACTAAATCCCTCACTGTTTCTTCTCTCTTGTGGTGATCAGTGTCTGTATGTGTATGCCCTCTGTGTGTGTGTGTTTGTATGTATGTGTGTCTGTATGTGTATGTGTGAGTCTGTGTATGTGTGTGTGTGTGTTGAGGGAGATGAGGGCCGTCTCCTGGGTCAGGATTGGACATGTTGTTTGACTAGAGATTAGGTAGACTGTGAAAAGAGTCTTTCTTCAAAGAGAGGGTCACCCAGACTGTGTCCCCCTCCCTCCACAGGGTTCATCGCTGTGCCTGGCCGGGAGCTTGCTGCTACCCGTGATACACAAACTATGAACCTAAAGAGGATGCCACAGCGTGGGCCTTCATCCTGAGCCAGAAGCTACGGAGGCAGCTCAACCTAAAGTGATTGTCAGGGGAAGCGGGTGAGGAGTGTGTGTGTGTTGTGTGTGTGTGTGTGTGTGTGTGTGTGTGTGTGTGTGTGTGTAAGTGTGTGTGTGTGTGCTATAGGAACACACACACACACACACACACACACACATACAAAATGCTGGATATACCACTATTGTCTGATCAGCGCTATATAGTCTGATTAGGCTTAATTAATAACTCAGAATAAGACAGAATAGAAGTGTTTCTCTTCACATTCTTCCCCCCAGGCATAACCCCTTCTCCCTTCCTCCCATCCCTTTCTTGTCTCCTTCCTCCTCCCTTCTTCTTCCCCCTTCGACCTGTCTTTTCTTTCTTACTCATGCTCTTGTTGTGTGGTTACAGCAATATGCAAAGAAATGTGATGCATTCCCTTAGCAATTTGTAGCTTAAGATGCATATAATGTGCTGTAGTTCCATGTTCATCCATAATGAGAGAGATTGAAACTGGATCTTAGGGGACAATTTTCGGCAAAGGGTCTTCGGCTTCACAGGGTAAATGAAGCAACAATCAATAAAAGATCCTTACAACCAGTGGGATGAACAGAGATTAATTCAAGTTATTCAAATCATTGAGTATATTGGACAATATGTAGGATAGGACACAATAAAAATAGAGACCAAAACTACAAACCAGATTAATCTCCACATACACACCCACCCACACACACAAACACACACACACACACACACACACACACACACACACACACAAACACACACACACACACACACACACACATAATCACACACAAACAAACACAAACACACATTGAGTGTACTGTACACTTTAGGTGTATTCATACCTTCATACACACACATGCACACGTAGGTGAATATGAACAGATGCATATTCTCCACAGCATCACAGCAGTCTAGTTGACACCTCACGTAGCGCTGCATATTCGATGGGGCTCTAGGTCAAACGCAATCTGACTATATTTGAAGTGAGATCAACTCCGGTTTGATGTGAGTGAAAACCAGTGAAGCTCCAGGAATCTTGAGCCCATTGCCGTACTCAACTTCTGAGCTTGCGTTAAGTTCGACCTAGCAGACAGCTGGCTGAGGTGATGATGAGTATTGCAGAGCTGTCCCTGCATTCTGTGCCATACTTTGAGACAACAGGAAGCTCTCAGCAGGAATGGGAAGGGATGTACTGGTGGGGGAACCACAGGGGGCAGGGGGATCAGATGCTGAGTGTGATAGACTAGCACATTGTACATTGCATCACACAACACAAGACACCAATCCACTAATAATACATGCAGGGGGGCTGCTCGTCCTACTGCATCCCTTCCACATCAATCCAAAGTGTAGCGATCGGTGGAAATGTAAGTTGTGTTTTCACCGTCAACTCACTTGCCCTCCTTTGATTCCGTTATTTGTACCCCTTACGTTGATTTGATAAAAACATGATTTGTGGGCTGCTTGTAAGCAGGCAGGCTTGTTTCTATATGGATATTTACTGTATAAGTGGGCTAAAGATTGTAAATCTTTAACAAGATATGGAAAATCATTAGATGTTAAATTTGTTTTGTTCAGTCCATTGGAAGTCTGTTCCTGTTCATGTGAGGAATTTGCTTACAAGGAGAGAGAGAGCAGGAAGAGGGGGAAAAGGAGGATTAGGGCAATAGACCTCTCAAGTGACGTAATCCCTGCCCATGTTGCCAAAGTAATTCCTTATGGGAAAATTAATGGGGTTTCACACATTCGGTTCTGTCACAACCAGCCATTTTCACAGGCTTTCCCAAAAGCAAATACATTTTTTAGTTGTGTAATTTAGCTCTCAAATGGTACACTGTCCTTCTTTTATCATGTCGATTGCATGGTCGAATCCCCCAAATTGCTAGGGGCCATATAACTTATACCAGTGGTTCTCAAACTTTTTATATCGCGTACCACCACAGAAAATATTTGTCTCCCCAAGTACCACCATTATGACAGATGTTATAAAATATAACCACATACAGTAGCGTAGGCCTGCAGCCCTATTCAGCTACACACATCTAATGCAGGATCCACATTTATTCTTAAAAATAATATTATTTACTGGTAGCTGTTGTCAGCTGTACAAAGTGGTAGCATTAGAACAGAGACACGGAAGCACATACACATACACACACAGCAAATGAGAACATGATCTCATGATAAATGTATTTCCATTCGTACTAGCATTTTGTATAGTATTGTTTTTAATATAACGATTTTTAAAAAAAAAAAAAATCCTCTGCCACCACTTCAAGCGCATCGCGTACCACCAGTGGTACGCGATAGTTTGTACCATAGTTTGAGAACCACTGACTTATACTATAGTTACACAACATAAAGACAACAAGCTATGGTAAGATAAAGACAATGTATACCACGGTTAGATGGCAGATAGACGTTCTGTCGAAGTCAGAAGTGCTCGCTAGTTTCCACTCTCTCTCTCTCTTGCTCTAGCTCTCTCTCATGCACACACACACACACACTTACCATCAATTCTCCATGTATCGCTTCATCTTTGCATGGTGCAGAGTTCCTGTTCTCCGCACAAGGCCTCTACGGAGCAGCTCTTCTTAAGGAATAATAATTGGTAAGGGTTTCTCAGCAGGCTAAGTGTAATGCTAAGTACATTTAGCTCATGAAGAGAACAGTGGAGCCACTTAAACAGTGTCTGGATGGCAATATTTAAAGGCGGGTCGGCAGGTTATTTGTGTATCTGAGGTGTTGGTTTTGGTTTGTGTGGATTTATTTTTGTGTGTGTGTGTGTCTCTGAGATCATTACAACAGCTTATTCTCAGCAGTCCGTGAGTGATATGTATTACATTGCTAGTGGATAGGATTGCTCAGGGCTCCTTTGAAAGCATCTGGTCGCCATTTATTCAGCTGCTGTGAAGCAAATATCAGAGACATAGGATCATCTCTTATGCAGTGGTGCCCTGTTTGGAACAATTCTTCACAGTCAAAAAATAAATCACAAGGGTCCCCCAGTGCAGGGCCTCTACACTATCGAGACAGATCCTTTGTCTGAGCTGATTATACAGTATCTAAGAGTGGCCTACTTTGGCACCAGGTGCTCGCAGTGCAAGCCATTGCTTCTCCAACCATAGGTTGGGGCCCAGAACCAGGCTGTGGTACAGTGGCTTCTGGGCTGCACTCCAGAATACAATCATATTTGATTATTGACTGTTTGAACCTGCGCTTCACGTTCGTTGATATGTGTGCAAAATGCTCATTGAAACTCTGATTGAGCAAACCACTGATTGTAAACCGACACCCAGTTCGTTTTGACATTAATGATAATTTGGCAATTCTAGTTCTGTGTATATTCATGTTTACTTATGTGGGTCTAAGTGGGCCCCAGAGGCTGAGGGTCAAGCTCAACTGGCCCTGGCTTCCAACAGTTAGAAACAGGCTGGTGTGGTCCGAGGATGGCTAGACTGCAGCTTGTGATCAACGACATGTTTTCCAACTATACACTGACATCAGTTAGTATAGTTGTTTTCTGTTAGTTTCTGTTGTCATTCTTGTTTGTCAATGTTTCAGCTTTGTAAATAAAATCGCAATGCAAATTCAACGAAAGGCTTGAATCCAAGACGAATTTACCCTAACACAGGCTCCAGTATGTCCTTTGTGCATCTCGGTTGACAATCCTAATTGCATGATGACCAATAAAATATTTTCCCCTCCTCACATATTATCATACAAAGGTAATGCAGATAATAATTAAGGGCTAGTATTTCAATGTTATTATAGTTTTAAATCCCATAGCCATCCATGATCTATTAGTGAGTGAATTGTGCTGTAAGAATATGCATTTTGAGTTGACTGTGCCTGCCTCTGTATGAGCCAATTTAGATTTTAGACCTCTACCAGCACATTTCTGACCAATCAGGGTCGCTCTTTTCTGAATGGTTTGAGGAAGCCATCTTGCCTGTAAATCTCAGGTGCATGTTACAACACTTCTAAATTGCATAGAGACATGAATTTAACTCAAGTTTTTTATTGTTGAGTTAAATTCATGGTAGCTTCTGCTCTTTCCTGCTCTCTCACTTTAGAACTCTCAAATCCTACCTACAGGGCTGGTTATATGGCAATCTTCCAGATCTGAATGTGTGGCCAAAGTCTCCTGTCTGATTCCCTCTGAGCTTGTTTTTGTGTTTTATTTAGATTTTCTGTATGCGTTTCTTTGCTGCGTTAACACGAAGGAGGGGACTTTGAACACCAGGCAAACGTTCTCGCACCACCTTCACATTGCTCCACCTTCACAGTGCCTCTGTGAAAGCAGTAAACTCAGGGCCCTATCTTGCATCCAGCGCAATTTACTTTCTACAACGATACATGTATCTTTGCTAGTTTGCACCCGGCGCAAAGCCGATTTTTCCCTGCAGCAAACCTGCGCCACAAAACTTGCGCCCTGAGAGGCGTGTAGGCGAAAAGCAGAGGTGTGTTCCGGCGCAAATGATACCTGGTGCTATCTTACAGATCAATGAAGTTGCGCAACTGAGCAACAAATACCTGGTCTAAGTGCACTAGCGGATAGCGCAGTTGGTGTTGCTATTTTGACGTACTGCAGGTCGGAACTGAAATTTTCTTTCCATAGGGGCTGCATGAATGAACACTGTAGTAGGCTATGCCATGCGTTAAAATAATAATAACAATGATAAACTCGAGCAAAGTAGGCCTTCCAAAACAAAATCTTGTTTAGGGTAAATGATAACGTTAGTCAAATTATTTGTGAAAGAACAGCTGACACATCGGTTTTAAGTTGTATTTAAATCAACGCATCTGCAAACACTTTACAGCAAACACATATTTTCTTGACACAGACATCGTGTACAAGCCCATTACTTTAAGGATTAATGAGTAGGCCTTTTTGATCGTGAGAAAACATAGTTTTACCGCGAGTGAGTTTTAAAAAGAATGAATGAATGCAGGCGCACGTGTGTGCATCCATCTGTTTAAACACACACAAACTAAACACGTTAGGCATAATACAGTCCATGGCAATGTACATTATCGGGAGGACACATGCATATAAGGAACACAAGTCGATAACGGTAATGTATACAATTGTAACGTGAGCGTTTGGCTGAACCCAAGTGCACAGACGGGCGAAGAGCGTGGAACAGTGTCAATCGTTTATTCGGATTCAGGATCGGCAGGCAGGATAGTCATACAGGCGGGGATCAGGAGCAGGCAGGGTAGTCGGACAGGCGGGGATCAGGAACCGGCAGAATAGTCAGACAGGCGGGGGTCAGGAGCAGGCAGGATAGTCAGACAGGCGGGGATCAGGAACCGGTAGAATAGTCAGACAGGCGGGGATCAGAGAGCAGGCAGGATAGGTGGTAGGTCAGGATTCGAATCGCGGGAAAGCATTGTGAAACACAAGAGACAATCTGGCAGGGAATGTTTGGGAGGAAAGGACTGATGTAGGGGAAACACAGGTGAAGGTGGTTGGGTTAATTGGGAGTTATCAGGGTGGCAGGCAGGTGAATGGGAAAACCAGGGGCGGATCATGACAGTACCCCCCCCGGCAAGGGACGGCTCCAGACGTCCTAAATCGAACAGGGAGGGTGGAGGGGGCCCGGAGGAGGGTTAGAATTCCTCCGAGGCCTCAGAGATTGCTTCCTCCGTAGAGGAGGAGGACGCGACATCGGGGTTCCTTCTCCCAGGGTGGCAGGCAGGTGAATGGGAAAACCAGGGGCGGATCATGACAACAATATTGGTAAGAAACGAGGTGTGTTCATGTATTGCCGCATATCATTAAATAGACCCACAGTTAAGGCCACAGGAACGCATATCATATGCGTGTTTTCTTTGCCGCAATTTACACAACTTAGTATTTCGGAAGTTGTAGAAGAAAACGGTATTCCATGTGTGAATTAGGGCATATTATTTGGCCATAAACTGAGCCATTTGAAGTTTGACATTCATGTGGTCATGCATCTGTCTCATCGGAGACTGTAAACGCGCTGTCAAAATATCAACTAGTCAGGTTCAAATGCGCTCATGGCTCTTAAAGCGGAAGGGCGATGGCACTCTCATTGGTTTATTGCACTTTACGCCCAAACCACACATACGGTTAATTAGGCTACTTCAGGGCAACCCTTTTTAGATTTGCGTCGGGCGCAAGAGTAATTTATCCACCAGTATAATAGCAACAGCGGCAGAGCCCCGCCCACAAAGCTACTTCCATTTTGCGCTTCTCACTTGCATTTCAGACTGATAAAATAGGGCCCTCAATGTCATTAGTGGAATGCATTAGTCTCTCTCCTCCCCTGCCGCGACTGTTCAAGCACCTTTAAATATTCACATCCCAGTGCTCGACTCCAGAAGGAATGCAGCTTCATATTTTGGTGGGGGGGAAATTAAGCTGGTGTCCAATTACTTTTATCTTATAGGAAGTACAACATTGACATGCAAGCTCAGGCTCACAGGTATGTGTGCTTGTTCTTCACATCGACACGCAGAATGAAGCTGACGCTTATAGTAGCAGAGTAATGCACACATGAAGATGGGGGGGGGGGGGGGAGCAATATGCATACACACACACTAATCACAAACACATAAAAAATACTTGCGTATGTGTGTCTATTGATGTTATTGTGTGGGTAAACCATGACCCCCAAGTATAAAATAGGCTTATATGTGTCAAAATTAAATTTAAATTGATAGCAAAGCTCAAGAGATTACTCTGATTTCAGGAAGTCTATTTCTATGTTTTTGTTTGCCAGACGACATATTATCTAATTTATCAGACATCATATTCATAAGTACTTAACCCCGGCAAGATTTTCCCAGTAGCAGAAAGATGTCTTTCTCTCCATCTGTATTAATCCATATGAACCCATAAGTCAACATGAATCCCAGTTGCCTGAGATCATAGTGCACACACAGAAGAGCTCCCTTAAGCACAAACAGGCATCAGGCATGTCTTTACTGAATTGGACATTAATGTCTGTGAACACAAATTAAATCCAAGGAATATGTATGAGCCATATTTTTTGGTTTGTTTATTTATTTTGGTGGTGTTGTTGAAAGGTAGAGTTATGACAAATAGATGCACTGTTATCCTTTGCCATCTCTCCTGCTAAATAAAAAATCCTCAAAAAAATAAGTGATATATTTTTCGAAACTAAAGGTTGTAGTAAGACCATATAGAGGTCATGCCTATATGGAACAAGTGTTGGGGCTCTACAGTTAATAATGGCGACGCTATTGAAATTGTTGCTAAATAAAAAATCCTTAAAAATAAGTTGAGATATATTTTTAAAAACTAAAGGTCGTAGTAAGACCATATAGAGGACATGACTATATGGAACAAGTTGTGGGGCTCTAGAGTCAATAATGGCGACGCTATTGAAGTTTGAACATTGTGGTCGTCTTCCGTTTTGCACTTTGCAGACGGTCCCTAAGCTGAAAGCTGCTGAAAGCCGACAGATCATAGAAGCCAATGCGATTCACCGTTCGCTAAAGACGGCTAGTTTGGATGAAAACAAGGTTTTAGCTGGTTCTCTAGGATACTACATTTAGCTAGAGGAGTCAATTGTGTCACAACGATGTTTCACTGATGATCTATTGAACCGCAAACTCAGAATCTGCCAATTTCTTTACATCTTTACAGAAGTACTGACCAACAATCAACTGGACAACATGTGGTGGAAGACTAGGCTATGGGATTCTGATGTTGTAATTACGAGATAATTACCTCATAATTATGACAAAGATCTCGTAATTATGAGATAACTATCTCGTAATGATGAGAAAGATAAAGATCTCGTAATTATTAGATAATTATCTCGTAATTATGACATAAAGATCTCGTAATTATGAGATATTTTCTCATAATTATGAGTTCTTTATGTCATATTTACGAGATAACCAGATTTTTTTTTTTGTGATGTGAATGCAACGCGCCACCGTAGAATTTTGCCTTCCAAACAATCACAGACAAAGGGACTAGGAATACAAACACCATAGACACGACAGCTGAACATGTAGACACACACACACACACACACACACACACACACACACACACACACACACACGCACACACTTACACACGCGTGTGCATAATGGGTCTAATGGAGAGCTCTGGTCCAAGCCACAGTGTTGTGACAGGGCTAAACAGGCGTTAATGTGCTTTTAATGGTAGAGCGGCTCCAGCACGTTTTTCAATGCAACGCTGCTTTGATAAAAACTGGAACCAGCTACTCCCTACGGCTGACAGCAGCCACAGGCCCTAGGATGGTCCTCCTGAGTGGTTCGGAGGAGGGCGGCTGAAGCCGGTCCAACTGGTTGGTAGTTTGATTCCTGGTAGGAATTCGGGTGGTAAGCCATGCTTCAAATCAGTGTATATGCATGAGTGTGTCCCTTAAATTAATGTTTGGATGGATAAATGGATTGCACGGGGCAGAGAGGGATGACTGGAGTGCAGGCCTGAGGGATGGGGGGCGCTGGGGGGATGTTAGGGGGATAGAGGTGGGGGGAGAGAAGAAATGGAAATAACAGCAGATAAGTGAAGGTACGGGAGTGTGTAAGAGAGTGTTAGAGAAAGGGAGGGAGGGATGGAGGGAGGGAGAGATGGAGAGGCTAGAAGGCCTAGGAGGGGAGAGGCTGGTCAGGCATGGGCAATGATGCAGAGAGGCTGTTGCACGCAAAGGTTGAGGCATGTGTGTTTTTGTGTATGTGTGTCTGTCTGTGAGATGATGGGTTTTCATCGTTAAAACTAAACGAGCCAAGAACCCTCCTCCCTCTCACCCCTCCTAATGCCCCAAAACCCCTCCCTTTCTCCTTCATCTTCCATCACATATCCCCAAAATTCCCCCTTCTCCACGTCTTCCTCCCCCTCCTCCTCCTCCTCCTCCCCGACATGCTGTCTCACTCCAGGGGTTCGCCATGGACATTAAGATTCCACCCAATCCTTCTATTCTTGTCTTTACTCTTCTGTTCTCATCACTTCTCTATTTCTCTCGTGTCTGCTTTTCCTTTTTTTTTAGTGTCTTCCGCTCTCTCCTCATCTCATCCCTTCTATCCTCTTCTCCTTCTCACAAGGAAAACAAACCCTCCCATGATACTTGTTGTTGACTGCTTTATACTGGAATTAATAAGTTTTGATTCAAGCATCTTTGTGCATGTGTGTGTGTGTGTGTGTGTGTGTGTGTGTGTGTGTGTGTGTGTGTGTGAAAATGGCCCTTTCTGTGTGCTCATTTGTGGTGTGGTGTGTGTGAGTGCGGGTGATTGCGTGCCTGCCTGGGTATATGTGTGTGTGTGTTAAGACCATGTCCATGTGTGACACGTACGGGGTTGCGCGTGCTTGTATTTGAGTTTGTTTGTGTGTACTTTTGCATGTGTGTAGACACGTGTGTGTGTGTGTGTATGTGTGTGCGTTCTGTGTGTGTGTGTGTGTGTGTGTGTGTGTGTGTGTGTGTGTGTGTGTGTGTGTGTGTGTGTGTGTGTGTGTGTGCGTGTGTGTGTGTGCGTGTGTGTGTGTGTGTGTGTGTGTGAGTGAAGGAGCTTCTTCTCTCTGTTCTCTCTGCTGGCCTTGGGATTGCACCTCATTTCTAAATATATCCTCCAAAGTGTGCCAGCTCTCTTGTGAGCTGCAGCATGGAGTCTGTGGGGGTGTTGGTGGTGTGTGTGTGGGTTTGTGTGTGAACCTGTGTGTGCGTGCACACACAGGGATGTGGGAGGGATGTGGGAGGGGCTCTAATGGGAGAGGGTTGAGGGGTGAAGTCGGAAAAATTGGAGTGAAGGAGGGAGCCGAGAGGAAAGATGGGAAGATAGTGGTACAGTGTCTTTTTTGTTGTGTAAACATTTGTGTGTTTGAATGTGTGTGTGTGTTTGTCTACGTTGCATGTGGCACATAGAAAGCAAACATCCCTTTTCATTCACTCCCACTTTTTCCCTTTTTTTTACTCTCTCTTTCTTATCATTCATCAAATCATTATATCCTGTCTCCTGGCTGCTTGGCTAACTGGCTGTGTGAGGATTAGCATCTGCAATGTGTGTGTGTGTGTGTGTGTGTGTGTGTGTTTGTGTGTGTGTGTGTGTGTTCTGTCAACACTCTGTGTGTGTATCTGTTGCATGTTCTGATTGTCAGGCCATACTTTGGACTATGATATAGGACTTGCACCTCCAACATTAGGTGTTATATTGCTGAGACATGGTCAACAGCAGATTAGAAGGACACACGACACACTTAATCTCACACACGCATGCACGGGCACACACACACACACACACACACACACACACACACACACACACACACACACACAATGCAACCAGCAGTTAGTTAATCTTCACCTTCCCATTCTAGTTAAATAATGGATGTATTTGGAGCATTTTGTGTTTGACAATTAGGTCTTATGTTTCTTGTTTGCATTCATGCCTTCACCGCCATTTTCACTTGTGTAGACTCAATCAACCTGTGTGTGTGTGTGTGTGTGTGTGTGTGTGTGTTTCTATGCTTGTGTGTATCTGTGTGTGTGTGTGTGTGTGTGTATCTGCAACAATGGCTTCCCTGTGTGGTTAATCTCTCTTTGACAATGGGCTCCCTGAGCTACCTATTCTCAGGCCAACAGGCCCAGTACCGAAGCCGGGGAAGCCAGTTTGGAACCTGCCCAGCCAGTACTCAGGGGACTGAGCTTGGATGGCTTCCAGCACTGCCTGTGTGCAAATGATTGAGAGAGCTGGAAGGACATTGCTTTGTGACGGCAGAGATCAGGAAGTGACACGGGAGACAAGAGGTAGAGATGATGAAATGAGGGAGAAGGGAACAAAGAGGACGGTCGGAAACAGCCAGCTATAAACAAGAAGGAGTGACATACTGATAAATCAGCCAAATCAGTTGTCCTTTCATTACAAAACAATAATAACAATTAAAATATGAATAATACTAGTAACGCTACTTATAATTATAACATTAATAATAACCTGGGAGCTACACTGAGCATGAAAGCGTCATGTTGTGTCGCGTTGTGTTGCATCACATTTCCTTACGACCTGCTCCTCCAAGGGGAGCATTTAGGGACAAAGGATTGAAGATGGCATCCAATGGAAACTATTGGTTTAAATTAATATGGTTAATTAATTGGCTGATTTGATTAAAGGGAAAGATAGAGATATGGAAGAATACAATTTGTTTTTTGTTTTTTCCTTTTTAGGGAATTTGGATACTAAGTATAGATATCAATTTGAAATTAAGGGGAGGTAGAGGGGGCTTACTTACTACAAGCTGACACAATAGGGTATGTACATGCTTACAATGTGGGCTGACACCCTGATTCCATATATGTTAAGAACAACATCGTCATCATGGGATATCACCTTTGTTTGGGGTGGTACAGATGGAGCCTGAAATGTATGCATATGTGTTTTTCTGTTGTCTTCTCTTCTTTTCTATAATGGTTAACCTTCAACAATGGCTTCACATTCACTGCACAGACAAGCATTCACACAGACTAGAAAATGCATTTCCTGCAGAAAATGCGCTGAGTGCTGTAGTACAAAGTGAGGTTCAAAATGTTTTTTAATGAAGCCACATAGATTAAGACATAAAGAAACATTAAACGGTTTAGTTAAATGGCTCAAATCCCTTCACTTTTCAAGTGGAGGGATTTGTCTAAATGGAGAAAACAATGTATACATGCACACCATTTAAAAAAATATAAATGGTTGGAAACAAATAAATTGACAGCGCAAAGCATTGCTATAAATGCAGAAATGTAAAAGAAATTGAATTGAATAATCTGAATTAGCCAAAATTGTATGTACTCGCCTTATGCTAATTTTTCCAGCCTAACGTTATTAAAAGTTGTCCAATTGGGCAGGAAATTCAGTCATAAAAAGTAGTCCAATTGAGCGGGGGCTTGGGTAGAGGTGTTGCTGCGCTGTCTCCACAGAGACAACGCAGCGATATCATCATGAGCAGTTCTAACTGGAGAGAAAGTGAAACCGCGAGCTGCTGATCATGTAAACACATTAAACAAAAACGTTGAAAGATGGTGCGATCTACGAGAGAGACTCAGAAGTCCTTAGTCCTTAGGAGGCTTTTGTCGCGATAAAAAAAGCAAGTGGTCACATAAATAAAGAATATGTTGGGGTTTTTGCACTAAATAGTTAATCGCGTTTGTAGCCTACAGTCGTGAACTCATTCTTGCATGCGGGCGTCTTCATTCAAAAAAAACAAAAAAACATTCCGGAGTATGCAAATTATTCTTAAGAGGTCTAGACTCCGTGCGCAGTGAACCAAGAAAGCCCGCGCCGTGACGAACGGGGGATTTTAGCCCCTCGGTTTCATACAGGAAACTTGAGATAAGACGGTGAAATTGCCGGGCGTGTCAAGCCGCGACCGAACCAGCTTGGCAATGTAAAAAGGCCTAATGAAAAGGAGAAGACGGCGAGTTAGAAAGCCGAGAATATGGAGCCGCAGTTGGGTAGGCCTACTTCAGCGGCAGAAACAGGGTGCCTACGCTAATATTTGTAAAGGGATTTCCATGGGCAAAACTGTTGGTTTATTTTTATTGATCCTTTTCGAGAATTTGTGTGTAATGGGGTGGGTCTAGGCTATATTCAGCCTTTCTCCTTTGTAAAGCGCATTGTAGGCCTATTGCTTTTTGGCCGATACTGTGCCCATTCCTTGATTCTGAAATAGCCGCAGCACTCAAAACAATTAATTTTGTTCAAATGTTTGTCCAATCCACTCCAATAGTGGTCCTGCATTGAGTTCAAATCCAACTCTAACAAATAAATGGTCCAGTTTTAAATTTCAACAAATATTAATACATTCCCAGGGTATGTTAAATGAGTGCATGCCCCGCCACTCGTAACACACTTGTAAAATGCAGTCCTCAATTGATGGAATGGGTTATTTAATACATCATCACAACCAAAATTTGGAATTAATCAAATAAATTACAGATAAATAATACTAAAACGGCTACTTTTTGGTTGAACACATTTGAACTAAATATTTATGATCCCCCAATGTTGACCTGAAGTTGGCGCCACTCATTGGTAGACTATCGGAATGGCGGTAGGCCTACTAAAAGGTGTCTGAATGGGGGCATGTTGGAATGGCCACATGTAACCATAACAACGGTTATAGCTAACGTGTACTGTGGACAGTACGGGACCGGGACGGAGTAAGGCCGTGACATACAAGTTGTTCTGTGCCGTGTCCTGATTGGCTGAAGAGAAATAGCTACGTCGTTGTGTTCTAAAACTGGACCTGGCAATTTGACATGTTCAATCTCTGGTGACTCCTTGCGACTCCTTGCAACGGCATCAGCCACGCTGCAACGACCAGTTCACACTGCTGCAACTTTTCCCCTGCGACGTTCCAAAACAGTCTCGTTGGAAGTTGTTGCGAGGCAAATCTTTGGTCTGAACTGGGCTTAAGAGAATGGCAGAGCGCTATTGCGTGTGTGTGTGTGTGTGTGTGCCTGAACGTCCTCACGTTCGGGCAACAACGGAAATCAATGAGAGAAACTGAAAACTATGCCGGTTTGAAACTAAAACTGTGATTCTGAAGAAAGTTTAAATGATATTGAAATTCATTTTAGATATTATTGAAGATACAAGTGTGTAGATTTGTTAAATGGTTTGAAAAAAGATAAACGGTTGAAAATTGATTGAGTTACATCTTAAAAAGTTGAAGTATCGGAGGAAATGGGAGGACGGCTCCGTTGTCCTCTCATTTACTCCAATGTTAAAATAAAGTGGAAAAAGCTGAATAGTTAAAAAAGTTAAAGGAGTTGAAAAACGCTGATATATACCAATCATGTCGTTAAAGAGCTGAAGAAATTGCATTTCCTGCAGAAAACGCGTGTGAAGGCTGACGGCTGAATGAATGGCGCAAAGCATTGCTGAAAATGAAAACATTTAAAATTAATTGAACTCTAGAATCTGAAAGTAGCAGCTGAAGTAGTAGTAGTAGTAGTAGTTGCTGAAGTAGTAGTAGTAGCTGAAGTAGTAGTAGTAGTAGCTGAAGTAGTAGGTAGTAGCTGAAGTAGTAGTAGTAGTAGTAGCTGAAGTAGTAGTAGTAGCTCAAGTAGTAGTAGTAGCTCAAGTAGTAGTAGTAGCTGAAGTACTAGTAGTAGCTGAAGTAGTAGGTAGTAGCTGAAGTAGTAGTAGTAGTAGTAGTAGCTGAAGTAGTAGGTAGTAGCTGAAGTAGTAGTTAGTAGCTGAGGTAGTAGTAGTAGTAGCTGAAGTAGTAGGTAGTAGCTGAAGTAGTAGTAGTAGTAGCTGAAGTAGTAGGTAGTAGCTGAAGTAGTAGTTAGTAGCTGAGGTAGTAACAGTAATTGTAGTAGTTGTATTGGTAGGAGTAGTAGTAGTAGGCAGTATAAATGTTGAATCGCTTTTATGAAATGAGAGATTTGAACAGAGTTCAAAATTGTTAAAATTGAATTGGAATAAAGCTGTGTGTGTGTGTGTGTGTGTGTGTGTGTGTGTGTGTGTGTGTGTGTGTGTGCAGGGGCGCCGCTAGGGGTTTTGGGCCCCATGAAAAGAATCTTTACAGGGCCCCCAACACAGCGGCAAAAAATTTTGATGCTATTTTACATACAATTATGCATTTTAATGGTATTTTTGACTATCATTACCATATTTGTGAAAGAAGAACAGCATGACAGTTGACATGTACAGTAGGGGAAGAACTGAGCACTCTGAATACAATGGAATTCATTTTGAGTAATTTATTTGCTGCACCACTGATTCTTAAATTGGAAATAAACTCTTCCATGAAAAAATAGCAATTATAATCAGTGGAGAGAAAAAAATCTCAGCAAAAACAAAAACGCCATCAGAATACAAAATGGCCATATATGATTTCTCATCATTTAAGTAGAACTTAATATATGAAAGAATGGCAAATATATAATATAACGTTGCCGACTGAGTCAAGCTTCCTTTTGCAACCTTTCAATCACTGGTCCTTGCTCAACTCTTCTCACCCAAAGCCCAACGCCGAGCCTTCTCATGTGCAAAATCACTTATCAGGTCTTTGAAGTCCAGCTTCCTAGCCAACTGACTCTCAATTGACAGCATGGCAAGACTGCAAAGTCTTTCCTGAGACATTGTGGACCTCAAATAGTTTTTTATCATTTTTAGTTTACTGAACGCTCTCTCACCACCAGCAACAGTAACTGGCAGGGTGCAAAATATGCGCAAGGCGATGCACACTTCTCCAAAGATGCTTTGCAGCTGCAGCTTACAAATTGCATTCAGGAGTTCAAGAGGGGACAGGTTAGGGGGGAAGTTGGCTGCATATACACTGTTTAGGTGTCTTACTTGATTTTCAAAATCAGGAGTAAGATCACTAGAATACTTTGTGATCAGTGGTTGGCACACAGAAGAGATTTTGCCCTCACTAATCTGCCCAACTTTCAGAACAGCAGAAAACTCGTTGACAATATGTGCAATGCCCCGGAACCTAGTATCCAAGTCACTGATGATACGGTCCATGGCTGTATAAAACACAGTGTTCCGAAACACTGTTTCTGAACTCTCCTGAGTTGTCTCCTCTTCAGCGGTTTCATCATGGAATCTCCGCCTTTTCTTCTGGCGGCTGGACTCCTTGCTTAACTGAGGTGTAACATTCATTTCCCCAGCTATCAACTTTGCCTCAGCTAGGAGAGTGTCCCATGCATCTCTTAGAGACTGCATCTCTTCTGTCAAGTCTCTGATATTGGCTGCTTCTATGTCAAGTGATATTTTTCCTGACTGGAGAATAACATTCCTGTTGTCAATACTTTGCAGTACCTTCAGCCAGACAGTGAGAAGAACCACAGCATCAAATGACATGAAGTATTACCTCAAACCATTAGCTTCTGATCTTGCTTCACTGGTGAGACTGCATGTCATAACTATGCTATCAAGGGATTTGAGGACAGAAGGTAGGTGCTTTGCCACAGGTTTAACAGCCTCAATCCTTGCACTCCAGCGGGTATCAGATAGGCGATGCAATGAGCAACCTGTTTGCTCTTTATAGATGGCCCAACGCTCTGGGCTGCCACTTACAAATGTGTACAGGCGATTTATGCAGCCGAAAAATGTGGATACCTCTGGGCTTGACTGTGCAGCATGCACACCAACAAGATTTAATGTGTGGGAGGCACATGGTGAATAATTAGCCAGCTTGTTTTTCTTCAGTATTTCAGTTGAGCTTGACCTCCCTTTATTTTCCCTGACATGTTAGCCCCGTTGTCATAGCCCTGCCCTCTGCAATCACCGATGTCTATCCCATGGTCACGAAGAACTGCATGAATCATCTCTGCGATCTCACTCCCCGTATTTTTGTGAAAATCCCTGAATTCAAGGAACCGCTCCGTAATTTCCCACTCATCTTTTTCTTTGTCATATTTAACATACCTTAGGAGCACCACATTTTGCTCAGTATGGGAAATGTCTGGTGTGGCATCACAGATGACAGCATAATATATGGCATCCTCCCGTTCCTGCAGAATTCTTTTCAGAACTCGTCGTCCACATAAGTTGATAAACTCATTCTGACTGTCAGAGCTAAGATAATGTGTTAGCCTGGTTCCTTTTCCTTCTTTTTGTTTTTGTTTGTTGTCCCTGATTTTTTTAAAGTGCTCTTTCAGCACAGGATCATAATGTGACAAGAGCTCCAGTGTGCCTAGGAAATTGCCATTATGAATGTCATCTAGGTCTTTGGTTTTGCCCCTGAAAGGCAGGTTTCTTGAGGCCAAGTGTAGGGTTACGTCTAAGAGTCTCTCCAAGATGGCTCTATTTTTCTCTATTTCTGTTTGCAACTCCTTATTTAACAGAGAATCCACACCTCTATCTTTCATTACAGATCCTTGCAGATTTTTCCATCTTAAGTAGCAATCTCTATGTGCCTCACTCCTCTCATGGACTGGGAATTTATTGTACATTCGACGCCACTCCACATCACACATTTTATACCCATTTTGACTGGTCAGTGCACTAGTGGAAGGCTTTTTCTGTACATGGGAGAAAAGCACACATGGTATGCAATAAAGTGAATTATTACTTTGACTAAAAGTCAGCCAGTCTCTGTTTACCTTTTCTCTTTTATTTGCTGCCTTTGTATAATTCAGGTAGTCAGGGAATGGCTTCCCCTTTGAATCACATGGCATTTCTACTTCTTTCTCTCTCATGGCCAATTTCCTTACTATCTTCTCCCTATCCTGATCAGTTAAAGCTGCTGGCCAGAAACCAGGGTCATCAGTCAAATGATCTTCTTCCCTTTCAAAGACCTGAACATCAGCTTGTTGTTCTTCCTGCCTCTCTGTTGTCTTTCTGGCTCTTTCTGTATTCAGTCCATCCTCCTCTGAATTCCTTTCAACTTCTTCGCCCTCACTCTCTGTCGCCTGTGTTTCTGCACTCTCACTGTCATCTGTACCCTCTTCCATCTCTTCCTCCACTTCCTCCACATCCCTCCCTGACAAACCAGAAGAGGGTCCTGGACCTGGCTCTGTAGAGTGTACATGACATACATTAATTATATAGGATTTCCTATAATATAACTATTTGTAATAGCATAGTCACCAACATGTAAACTTCTGTGATTGGACTGAGAGCAGTCACCCCAGTCTGCTGCACACACCACAGATGTTCTCCTCTGTTCTTACTGCACGTCTTCTATTTCATTTTTTAAAAGGGTTTATGCTTTTTAAACCATTAAAATTGTTCAAAATGCCTTTTATTTAATTCACTTTCTTAATGAATTACCTTCATCTTTGTATTGTTTTGAGACTGTAGTAAAATGTATTATATTTTGTATTATATTATGTATTATTATTATTATTATTTCAACACACACAGCTGCTCAACTCCTTCCTCATGTGGGGGCACTGGGGCTGATTCAGGGGCAGGGGGAGTTGGGGGCTGACAGGCAGCTGCTGCAGCTTCTGGTGCACTTGACTCTGTTCAGAACGAGGCATCATTTTCACAGAGGGGAGATCAACTATTATTGAATAAGAACAGCTTGATAAATGTTTGACTGGATTGATTATTTAACTAATATAGCAGTAAAATGTAAAAATCCAGAGTTTTCTTGAGCTAACATGGTGAGAAAAGTGAGCTAGCTTATAGACCACAGACAGGGACAAAGTTAATATCCATAACTTTCCACCACAACAAACCCACCTTTTTTTTGGAAATACTGGGTGACATATTGTCGACCCTTCAACTCCTTCTCCTCTCTTAATTTATTTTCCTTTCTTTTTTGGCTGCCTGATTTTTGAGGCATACTGCTGTCTCCTCCGCTTTGCCCGCTGTGGCCGCCGGTGCGCTACCGCAGCTGATCCAGTCGGACTGAACCATTTTACGTAAATAGAGGGGGGGAAGGGGGGGCCCTGCAGGGGTTGATGCTTCCAAAACAGATAAAGGAATTGTTACCAGGACATGGAAAATAAAACATGTGTGATTATATGTTAGTTAATAACTTAGTGTCATTATTTTTTCTGTATTATAATTTCATCATCATTAGGTGCCTCTCTGGGCCCCCCCTCCATCATGGGCCCCTAGAATCCGTCTCCTTTACCCCCCCTTTTCGGCGCCCCTGTGTGTGTGTGTGTGTTTCTTAAGAGAATGGCGGAGCCATTGCGTGTGTGTTTGTCTCTTTAAGAAAATGGGGGAGCCATTGCGTGTGTGTGTGTATGTCTCTTTAAGAGAATGGCAGAGCTATTGTGTGTGTGTGTGTGTGTGTGTGTGTGTGTGTGTGTGTGTGTGTGTGTGTGTGTGTGTGTGTGTGTGTGTGTGTGTGTTTGTTAAGAGAATGGCAGAGCCATTGCATGTGTGTTTGTCTCTTTAAGAGAATGGGGGAGCCATTGCGTGTGTGTGTGTATGTCTCTTTAAGACAATGGCAGAGCTATTGTGTGTATGTGTGTGTGTGTGTGTGTGTGTGTTTCTTAAGAGAATGGCAGAGCCATTGCGTGTGTTTGTCTCTGTAAGAGAATGGGGGAGCCATTGCGTGTGTGTGTGTATGTCTCTTTAAGAGAATGGCAGAGCTATTGTGTGTGTGTGTGTGTGTGTGTGTGTGTGTGTGTGTGTGTGTGTGTGTGTGTGTGTGTGTGTCTGTGTCTGTGTGCGTCTGTGTGTGTGCCTGAACCATTTACCTATTATAGAATGGACAGCGGATTCCAAAAAGAATCAAATGCCCAATATATACTCAGACCCATCAGCTGGTATACCCAGGGAACTAACTGATTCAGTCAAAATGTTTTAGGAAGCAAAGGAGTCTGAAATGACCCGCATGGATCCATGGACCTTTCATGTGTGGGTGCCATAAATAAGACAGGCATGATGGTGCCAGCCCCACGTCAGGTTTGAAAAACAAGTAATACTGAAACTAAATCTCAAACTTGATCCTGAAATGTATTTAACATGAAATATTGTACAGGGAGAGGGCTGTGGCAGCAATCGATGGAGGAGGCAGTCAGGTGTGCAGGAAGACAACAACTGGAGTACGATGGACAGGGATCTGAATGACAGAAATACAATTGTGGGACTTTTTTTATTTCAACCTTCAGAAGAAATCAGGCCTACTGTATGTAAATAAGATTAAAGGTGTCTAAGATAGTATAAATGATAACTGTAAATGGCAGGTGTGCATTGCTTTTGATGGAGCCATAATGTTATATTAATAATAATAGTAATAATAATAAAATGCAACTTATTTAGTGGCACCTTTCAGGCCACTTAAGCACACCTTACATGTATAATTAATAAAAGTTAAAAACACTTGGGTGGAGCGTGTTTGTCACTTTTGTGAAAGAGCTGGAGTAACGGAATAAGATGCAGCTGGGCAGGGCGCTGAGAGGTGATGCATGAGGCATGATGGTGGCACGGCAGACAAGTAGAGGAGCATGATGGGCTGGGATCTGATGAGGAAACCAAAAAGATTATCTAACTTAAAGGGGCCCTATTGTGCCCTTTTTTTTACTGTTTATTATTCAATTAGTTTGACCTCATATAATTGATTTACAACAATAAAGGGTTGTCTAGCACATAATTTTTTTTTCTACTTTTATTAGTAGTATTACAACCCCTATGTGAAACACCCTGTTGCTTAGAATTTTGAGGCATTTAGAATCTTGGTGCTGACCAATGTTGGGGGTAACCTGTTAAAAAGTAACGCGTTACCCCCAACACTGGTAGCTACAAAGTAATGCGTTACAGTAACGATATTACTTTTTTGGGTAACGAAGTAAAGTAACGCATTACATTTAAAATATCGGTAACTACACTACTTTACTAGACTATAGTAAAGCGCTTTCCTGCGATACCCACACCGTGTTTGCCTGCGTGTGAAGTTCTGTTCTGTTATGCGTGCATGTGTGCTGCCTGTGTGGCTGGAGGGCCTGCTTGCCTCGGCACGTTGCCATAGCGATCGATTTGAGTGACGTAGCTGCTTGTGCGAAGGAGTGTTCAAGTGTTGGAGCGCAGAAGCAGGTGAGACAGAAAGACAGGCTGGTTGCAGGGTTCATTGTAGAAGACATGTCGACTATTGAATCGCCAAGGTTTAGAAAAATACTAGATAAAATACCCACGACTCGCAAGCCAACATCCGACAGGAAAACATTTTCCCATTACCTGAACAAGTGTTATACCCAGGGGCGTAGGAATGAGTTTAACATTGGGGGGGACACATATCGGAAACCTGACAGATCCGGTATAATTTTTAGGTGGGACAAATGCGCCTGTCTCCGATATTGGAGGGGACACATCCCCTCCGTCCCCCCCGGTTCCTACGCCCTTGGTTATACCGACATGAAATCGAAGCTCAAAATAATTTTCGAGTCCTCCCTGGATCATGTGTCTACCACCGCAGACATTTGGTCAGCCAGCAACAAAAGTTACTTAGGAATGACGGTGCACTGGAAAGACAACATTACTGTAAAACTTGAGAAGGCTGCTCTTACCTGCAAGAGGGTGAGAGAAAGACACACTTACGATGTCATAGCTTGCGAAATAGATCAGGTTCATTCAGCCTTTGGACCACATAAAGTAACAGCATGTGTCACTGCCGCTTAAGTGCATTTCTGTTTTAATTGTATGGGATAAAGTGACCTTTTTATATTTTTCATTGACCACTTAATTTTTGTTCTCATGTATCCCAAAGCCTGTGTTTTGAAACTTGTGTGTTGCTACTGATTGACCTTACCTTAGCCTACTTTATCCTGTTGTTTGTAGATTTTACTGTGAGGCATTTCTTTGTGCAGACAGGGATATTGTTCTTTCATATGGTTTAATATGCTATTTTGTATAGATTTATACAATAAACACTTTGGGCCCTATTTTAACAGTCTGAAATGCAAGTGAGAAGCGCCAAGCGCAAGTAGCTTTGTTGGCGGTTCTATGGCGATGTTGCTATGTTACCGGTGCAAAAATGACTCTTGCGCCCGGCGCAAATCTAAAAAGGGTTGGTCTGAAGTAGCCTGATTACCCGTAGGTGTGGTTTGGGCGTAACGTGCAATAAACCAATGAGAGTGCCAGCTCCCATCCCATTTAAGAGCCATGAGCGCATTTGAATCTGACGAGTTGATATTTTGACAGCGCGTCTGCAGTCTCCGATGAGACAGATGCACATGAATTTAAAACTTCAAATGGCCCAGTATATGGCCAAATAATATGGCCTAGTTCACACATGGAATAAGGTTTTCTTCCACAACTTTAGAATCTTGAGGACTTTAGAGTCCTCAAATAAATTTTGGCAAAGAAAACTTAACACACATATGATAGGCGGTAACGCGGTGGTTCTATTTAATTATATACGCAAAACATTATAAACATTGTTTCTTATCAGTATTGTATGCATTATCGTTATCGACTTGTGTTCCTAATATGCATGTGTCCCCCCGTTAATATACATTGCCATGGACTGTATTTGTCACGTCGCGTCCTGCTACGCGGTCCAATACCTCGATCTAGTGGCTACTTGATGCCAGTGGTCCTTCTCCCGACACACCAGTCTACAATCACCAATCACCATTCCCGACTTCAGCCAGAGATCTCCTATCAGCCGGCGCCAGTCGTCGTTACGTCTACCCAGTTAGTACCGGTCCTACCAGCATTCTTGAACATCTGTTTCGTAGCCGTCCCCGTTGTAGCCATCTCTCCTCTTCTCTACTTCTCCCCCTGCCACCGAACCCCTGCTGCCTGACTACCCGCCTGTCGTCGAGTCCTTGCCTGCCTGACTGCCTGCCTGTTATCGGACCCCTGCCTGCCTGACTACCCGCCTGTCGTCGAACCCTTGTCTGTCTGACTGCCTGCCTGTCACCGGACCCCTGCCTGCCTGACTACCCGCCTGTCGTCGAGCCCTTGACTGTCTGACTGCCTGCCTGTTACCGGACCCCTGCCTGTCTGTGATCTCGCGTCAAGGGACTCTCCTGGGTCAGCATGACCAGATCCTGCAGGAGATCACTTCCAACCTCCACGAGTTGACCATTTCGGTACGCTCCCAGCGCCCCGTCTCTCCGGAACCACCATTCCCAGTCCCTGGTCCATCGGCTTCTTCCCGGGAGCCGTTCATTCCAGTTCCCGAATGCTACGAAGGGGACCTGGGATCCTGTCGGTCCTTCCTCCTTCAGTGCTCCCTGATCTTTGAGCTACAGCCCCAGACCTACCCTACCGATCCGAAGTCACGGATTGCATACCTGATCGGCTCCTTGCGAGGTGAGGCTCTCGCCTGGGCGGTGGCAGTGTGGGAACGTGGTTCAGCGGTGAGTTCTGACTATTCCGCCTTCACCGAAAAAATGCGGAAGGTTTTCGATCACCCGGTTCGGAGAAAAGAGGCCTCTCAGCGTCTTCTGTGTCTTCGCCAGTGACCCTGCGGCGTCGCCTCCTTCGCAGTTGAATTCCGCACCTTTGCGGCTGAGAGCGGCTGGAATGAGGAGGCCCTGCAGGGGTTTTTTCTAAGGGGGCTCTCCGATGACATCAAGGACCAGCTGACTTCTCGGGAGGAATCTGCAGATCTGGATCAGTTCGCTCTCTCCATTCGGTTGGATAATCGTTTGCGCGAATGCCGCAGAGAGAGAGGTCTACGCCCGTTCTCCATGCACTCGTTCGAGCCAGCTGCAACACCTCGGTCCTCTCCTTTGTTTTCCGTTCAACCCCGCTGCGAGCGGGGACTCTCTCCCGAGCCCATGCAAATCGGACGCACGCATCTCTCCCCCGAGGAGAGGGAACGCCATATGCGCTCCGGTTCCTGCCTTTACTGTGGTCTTTCGGGCCATCTCCGGTCAGGCTGCCCCTCTCTTTCGGGAAAAGAACGCGTTTGCCAGTAACCCGAGGGATCCTGGCGAGCCACTCCCGTAACCCCTCGGTCTCCCGTACCCTCCTGGAAGCTGTCCTCCTGTGGCAGGATCAAACCCTCCCGCTCTCTATCCTCCTGGACTCCGGAGCTGACAAGGGTTTTATTGATCGAGAGTTGGTTCTTCGATTGAAGATCGACACTGTTCCGCTTGACCCCCCTAATCGAGACCCAGGCGCTAGACGGGAGGACACTCACGCGGGTGGAGCACCGTACCGTTCCGGTCAACCTACTCGTTTCAGGGAATCACCATGAGTCCATCTCTTATGGGGATTACCAGCCCCTTCTCCCCGGTCCTTCTGGGTTACCCCTGGTTTAAGACACACAACCCCCAGATCGATTGGGGTACAGGTCGTGTAATGTCCTGGAGTACACACTGCCTGTCCCAGTGTTTGCGGTCCGCCCAGTCACCTCGGGCGCCAGAGCTTGAGTGTGCCACCGCTCCTCCTAACCTATCCTCCGTTCCGGAGGAGTACCACGACCTTGGGGAGGTGTTCAGCAAATCCCACGCTTTGTCCTTGCCCCCCCACCGTCCTTATGACTGCGCCATCGACCTCCTTTCCGGGGCTCCTCTCCCTGGGAGTCGCCTGTTCAATCTTTCTCGGCCCGAGCGTGAGTCTATGGAGGAGTACATCGGGGAATACCTCACCGCTGGGATCATCCGCCCATCCTCTTCACCGATAGGAGCGGGGTTCTTCTTTGTGGGGAAGAAGGATGGCTCGCTTCGTCCCTGCATTGACTACCGTGGATTGAACAATATCACTGTGAAGAACAAGTATCCCTTGCCCCTCATTAGTTCCACCTTCGTCCCCCTCCACGGAGCTATGGTCTTCACCAAGCTTGATGTGCGCAACGCATACCACTTGGTCCGCATCCGGGAGGGAGACGAGTGGAAGACCGCGTTCAACACACCTTTGGGCCACTTCGAGTACCTGGTTATGCCCTTCGGACTCACCAACTGTCTTCCAGTCCCTGGTCAACGATGTCCTCCGGGACATGTTGAACCGCTCTGTCTTTGTATTCATCGACGACATCCTGATCTTCTCGAGATCCGTGGAGGAGCACCGGGTTCACGTCCGGCAGGTTCTACAGCGATTGCTGGAGAATCGACTTTATGTCAAGGCGGAGAAGAGCGACTTCCACGTGCCATCCGTCTCCTTCCTGGGCTACATAATCGGTCAGGGCCAGATAAGGATGGATCCCTCCAAGGTCTCTGCGGTGGCCGAGTGGCCCTTCCCCTCAACCCGCAAAAGACTGCAGCAGTTCTTGGGATTCGGTAACTTCTATCGACGGTTTATACGAGGCTACAGTCAAGTCGCGGCACCTCTCACAGCCCTGAGCTCTTTCTCGTGGTCTCCAGAGGCTGAGACTGCATTTCGGGACCTCAAGAAGCGCTTCGTATCTGCGCCCATCCTCGTGCAACCCGATCCCGCTCTCCAGTTTGTGGTGGAGGCCGACGCTTCTGACACCGGAGTTGGCGCGGTCTTCTCCCAGCACTCTACCTCCGACCACAAGCTCCACCCCTGTGCCTTCTTCTCCCGCCGGCTGTCCCCGCCGGAGAGAAACTATGACGTCGGTAACCACGAGCCCTTGGCCGTCAAGCTCGCCTTGGAAGAGTGGCGGCATTGGCTGGAGGGCACGGACCACCAGTTTATAGTCTGGACCGACCACCGTAACCTGGCTTACATTCAGTCGGCTAAAAGATTGAATTCTCGACAGGCCAGGAGGGCCTTATTCTTTGGTCGGTTCAATTTCTCCCTCACCTACCGTCCCGGTTCCCAGAACGGTAAGCCGGATGCCCTGTCCCGCCTGCACTCCCCTGAGGACCCCTGTACTAATCCCGAAAACATCCTGCCCCCCGCTTTTCTGATCGCCACACTCACCTGGGAGATTGAGTATGCGGTACGCCTGGCACATAGGCAGCAGCCAGGCCCCGGTTCCAGTCCTCCGAATCGCCTGTTCGTCCCAGACGTTGTACGGTCCCGGGTACTGGTCTGGGCCCATTCCTCCAAGCTTACCTGCCACCCAGGAATCACCCGCACCTTGGACTTCATCCGCCGGCGATTCTGGTGGTCATCTATGGATGCGGACGTCCGTGCATTCATTGCAGCGTGCGCAACCTGCGCCCGGAATAACACCTCAACTCGTCCCTGTTTCGGTCTGCTTCGGCCTCTACCCATTCCTAGCCGACCTTGGTCTCACATCGCCCTGGACTTCGTCACTGGTCCGCCCTCGTCCGAGGGCAACACCACCATCCTCATGGTGATCGACTGTTTTTCCAAGGCCGCGCACTTCATCGCGCTTCCCAAGCTTCCCTCCTCAAGAGAGACTGCGGACCTCCTGGTCAGGCACGTGTTCCGGCTTCATGGCATCCCTGCGGACATTGTTTCTGACAGGGGCCCCCAGTTTACCTCTCAGGTGTGGTGCGCGTACTGCGTGGTCCTAGGGGCCACACCCAGGCTTTCCTCCGGGTTCCACCCCCAGTCCAATGGACAATCTGAGCGGGCCAACCAGGAGATGGAGGCAGCGCTCCGCTGTATCTCCCATACCAGTCCCTCCTCCTGGAGCTCTCAGCTTCACTGGGTCGAGTATGCCCACAACACGCTGGTCAACGCATCCTCCGGCTTATCCCCGTTCATGGTCTCGCTGGGGTACAAACATCCTCCGGGACTTCTATCGAGATCATCCGTCTGGTGTTGGGCATTCGCCGAGAGGCGTCCGTAAAGGGGGGGGTACTCTCACGCCACGTCCTGCTACGTGGTCCAATACCTCCATCTAGTGGCTACTTGACGCCAGTGGTCCTTCACCCGACACACCAGTCTACAATCACCAATCACCATTCCCTACTTCAGCCAGGGATCTCCTATCAGCCGGTGCCAGTTCGTCGTTACGTCTACCAAGTTAGTACCGGTCCTACCAGCATTCTTGAACATCTGTGTGAGCCTGTCCCCGTGGTAACCATCTCTCCTCTTCTCTAGTTCTCCCCCTGCCACCGAACTCCTGCCTGCCTGACTACCCGCCTGTCGTCGAGTCCTTGCCTGCCTGACTGCCTGACTGTTATCGGACCCCTGCCTGCCTGACTACTTGCCTGTCGTCGAACCCTTGTCTGTCTGACTGCCTGCCTGTCACCGGACCCCTGCCTGCCTGACTACCCGCCTGTCGTCGAGCCCTTGACTGTCTGACTGCCTGCCTGTTACCGGACCCCTGCCTGTCTGACTACCCGCCTGCCTACCAATGAATCCCGTTTCCTTTACCCCGTCTCTGCCTCCCTGTGTTCAGCACTTGGGTCCCCACCTCCTGTTCCATAACAGTATTAAGCGTTACGTGTTTAGTTTGCATGTGTTTAAACAGATGGACGCACACACGCACGCCCGCATTCATTAATTCTTTTGCACATACACACACGTGCGCCCGCATTCATTCGCGGTAAAATAATGTTTTCTCAAGATCAAATACTCATCAACCCTAAAAGTTATGGGCATGTACACGATGTCTGTGTCAAGAAAATATGTGTTTGCTGTACGGTGTTTGCAGATGCATTGATTTAAAAGTACAACTTATAACCGCTGTATCAGCTGTTCTTTCTCAAATAATTTATCAAGAATGTGTGGCTAGGTAGATGAGAGAAGCAAAGTGTATGCGCGAGGTGCACAAGCAACATTATGCATGCACCCTTAAAATAGCATCTGAACAACGCGCCACTGACTTTAAACCAGGTTTTTCCTGGTTTGTGGCGCAAGTGATTTCTGAAACTGCAAAATAGCACCATGGAACGTTTCAGTGAGAAAGTCAATTGCGCCGGATGCAAGATAGGGCCCTAAGTGATGATAGGGCTATGATGTTTGTCCATGTATCTACAGTAAATTAAGAAACGGGAAAGTAATAAGTAGTGAAGTTACTTTTCAAATGCCGTAACTAGTAAAGTAATCTCATTACAATTTACAGAAGTAACTAGTAATAAGTAACTAATTACTTTTTTTGAGCAACTGCCCCAACACTGGTGCTGACAGGGTGCTGACGTCTCTTCAGTCACTCTGTCTACTATGGTTTCAGTGCTACCTTACCAATTTGAGCCTAAATCGGACACGGAAAGGGATAATGGAGCTGATGACGCTAATGACGAGCGCGATGTTAGTCGTAGAATGGACGAGGACATTTCACAGTGGTAAGTTTTTGTTTATGCTATTATACACACACGCGATTTATCATGTATTTAGCCCAGCTTTTCTGACTTAGCTTGCGGCTAGTAGACTACTCGAACTATTCAAGCGTCCGTATCAAGCTTTTTATGTCCCGACATGGCATATTGTTGACTACTTTTGTCCGTCAAAGTACACCGTTATAACTTATAACATCTCTACTACCTAGGTGTACCTGTGGGGATTGTGCCACTATGCCCAACGAAGTGGAGAACGTCTGCTGTAGAGAAATCCCAAAGGTAAAACTGATGAGCTTTAGGCTAAGCTACACCATTTGTTGAGAACGATCTCATGTCATACATCTATCATCTTCGGAGGATGGTATGATATACATCAAGGACAAGTCCCCTGGCCAGGCTGTCGACTCGACGGCGGAGAGGAAGAAGACATTCGAGGCCACGAAGGCCGCCTTGGGCTAAGCCGCAATGTTGGCCCATCCGTCACATATTGCCCCCATTGCCATCACCACCGACGCGTCTGACTAAGCCGTTGGCGCGGTGCACGAACAATGGGTCGATGGTGCCTGGCAGCTGCTCGCCTTTTTCAGCCGCCAGTTGACCCCCAGGAAGCGCAAATACAGCGCGTTTGACAGGGAACTCCTTGGACTCTGGCTGGCGATCCGCCACTTCCGGTTCCTCCTGGAAGGCTGAGAGTTTGCGGCTTTCGTGGACCACAAGCCACTAACATTCTGCATGTCCGAGGTGGCGGAACCGTGGTCTGCCCGCCAGCAACACCAGCTTTCGTACATCTCTGAGTACACCACGGACATCCGACACACTGCTGGCAAGTCCAACGTGGTCGCAGACTGCCTCTCAAGAACAGTCATCGGAGCCGTCCAACTGGGCCTGGATTACGTCCGTATGAGCGTGGACCAGGCCTCCGAACATGGGGTCCAGACCCTGAGGAATTCAGATACGGGTTTGCGCCTGGAGGAGGTCGCGGTGGGCAGCTCAGACGTGAGGCTATGGTGCGACGTCTCCACAGGCCAGCCTCGACCGCTGGTCCCGGTGACCTGGCGCCGACCCGTTTTTGAGGCGTTGCATGGCCTTTCCCATCCATGCAGGAAGCCCTCGGTGAAATTGGTTTCCCAGAGGTTTGTGTGGCAGGGGATTAGAAAGGACGTTAGTGCTTGGGTCAGCTCATGCGTTGACAGTCAATGGTCCAAGGTGCATCGCCATATTAAGGCCCCCTTTGGAGAGTTTACTGTTCCCGAGAGGAGGTTCGACCACGTCAACGTCGACCTGGTTGGACCGCTTACCTCCTCTCACGGGTTTACCTACCTCTTCACCATGGTCGACAGGACGACCCGCTGGCCTGAAGCTGTTCCCCTCTCCTCGACGTCGGCTTCTGATGTGGCGCGCGCGTTCATCGGCACGTGGGTCGCGCGCTTTGGGACTCCTTCAGACCTCTCCTCAGACCGTGGCTCACAGTTCACCTCGGAACTTTGGAACGCGCAGGCTGAGGGGTTGGGGGTCAAGCTGCACCGCATTACCGCCTATCACCCCCAGGCAAACGGCTTGTGCGAACTTTTCTACCGTTCCATGAAGGCGGCCATACGGGCCAGCTTGAAGGTAGGCGATTGGGTGGATAGGCTGCCATGGGTAATGCTCGGCCTCAGGTGCACCCCTAAGGGAGACCTGCAGTCCTCATCGGCAGAGCTGGTCTACGGGCAGCCCTACGAGTGCCAGGGGATTTTATTCCTGACGCTTTGGTTCCATGGTTGGCGGCCAAACAACATTCCTCCCTCCTGGAAACCGCCATGGTTTTCGCGCCCGTTCCCACGTGGCAACACGGCAAACCCACTTTCTGCATGCCCCCCGATCTGCGCGCGATGGACTATGTCTTTATTCGCCACGACGCCCACCGTGGTCCCCTATGCCTCCTTACGATGGCCCGTTCAGGGTTTCACGCCGCGGCGACAAGTGCCTGGTGGTAGACATCGGGGGTAGGCCTGAGACCGTTTCCTGGGATAGGATTAAGCCAGCTAACGTGGACGTTTCCAGACAGGTGGAGGTGGCGCAACCCCCACGCCGGGGACGTCCGCCTGTGCCGCGCCCCACGCTGGCCGTTGAGACTCCCTCGACCTCGTTGACCGCCGGGACCTCCGAGTTGGTGGACGGCACCGACGTGCCTGCTGCTTCCTCTGCCTCGGCCCCTGTCATCCGCTCGCGACGGGGTCGGGTCGTCGCCCCTTTCCGTCACAAGGACTTTGACTATGGGTGAATTCTGGGGGGGCTTGTGTGGTGGTTAACATAATTCACCCACGGAACTATGGGTGGGGGGCGTGTTTAGCACGTACACTTTTAGCAGACGGAACCGTCTCAGTTCAGTCCTGTTGGTTTTCTGAATGTACTGGTTTTCAAGCTGTTAATTAAAACTCAGTGCTGGATACTCCGCCTCCGACTCCCGTCTCTCGGCACTACAGGGTGCAATAAATCAGACAGATATGATGGTGCGTCAGGTTTAAAAAACAAGTAATGAAACTGAATAAATACAGAGGAAATCAGGCCTACTGTATGTAAATATGATTAAAGATGTCTAGGTAGTATAACTAATAACTGTAAATGGCAGGTGTACATTGCTTTTGATGGAGCCATAATCTTATATTAATAATAATAATAATAATAATAAAATGCATTTTATTAATGGACACCTTTCAAGCCACTTAAAGACACCTTACATGTGTAATTAATAAAATATTTAAAACACTTGCACAACATCAAAACAGAGCAAAGATAAATACAAATACAAAGCAATAAAAACAACAACAGACTAAGATACTAAGAATAACATAGAATATGCCGGTCTTCGTCTTTGGATCTTTTGAATGAATGGATCAATAAATGGTGAATCGTAACGATTGCAAGTAGAGAAACGTCAGAGTTATTGAGTCCAACAGCTGAACCAGTCTACAAATCCCTCGGCGACTTTAAGTGAAAAAAGTCACCACAGTGCCTAAAAAACATCAACGTCATTCATGTTAAGTAAAACGAAAAAACAACCTCGGACACGAGAAGTTAACTTTAACAGGTCTAATAGGTAACTTTAATCTTTAATAGTTCCATGGCACTGAACCCTCTCGGATGCCGGGCCGAAACATGGACCTATTAAAGAAAGAACATTTGTTTCACATACGACTCCTTTTGGATGCCCACCCCATAATAAATAAAGACAACGGCTAATAAAACGCGTTTTGAAAAGAGAAAACTTACATTTTATTAGTACATGGTATAAAGATAATTATAAGCCTTCGACTGATATCCAGACATTTTCTGCGGAGACACATTTCTGTTCCCCACTTGTACTGGAGTGAACGGCGATATCTACTTCCGAACCTCCATGAATTGAACATTTGAAAGAAATCGCCCAGGTTATTTTTTTGCATTTACATGATTAATCTATAAAAAGAAATACGGCGCAAAATATTTCTGAAACGTTCAAATAACTTTACTTGGGTAAAGCAATGTGTATTGCTTTCTATACACATTTTTTACATATCCCGCGCAGCGTGTGAACGCAAAGGATTGTCTATTTTGGCTCGTTGAGGATCCATCGATGCATCCTTGAAAAATCTTGGAATTCTCAAAAATAAAGGGCGCGGATTTCCGAGTGTTCTGAACATTGGAACAGTGCTTGTCGGTGTTCTATGACGTAGCGTCCTTAAAAGGGTAGACGTTGAGCATGCTTCCTTCACGTTGGGAAACAGCCCTGGTGTGTGTGTGCCTGAACGTCCTCAGTTCTGACGTCAACGGAAATCAATGAGAGTAACTTAAAACTATGCCGGTTTGAAACTAAAACTGGGATTCTGAAAAAAGTATAAATGGTATTTTAATTTCGTATAATTGAAGATACAAATGTGAAGATTTGCTTAATTAGATGCTTTTGGTTTTATAAGAAAGGGCAGTTTATTAGTCCCTGAGATTGTAATCTCAAAACCTGAAGGGTTGCCAGATCCCTGCTCATGTGCCAAATGTGCACACAAGAATGGATGTCCCTGTCGGGTAGCTGGTATCCGTTGCTGCAAGTACTGCAAATGCAAGGGAGGCAATAGTTGTAAAAATCCTATCACTGAATGAGCTCTCATCATCATCGCCTTACCTGGATTCCATCAGTACCTGGACTTGACGTGTTACCTTGCAACACAGGGAATTAACCTGCTGCTTTGTAGTTTTCACTTTAGGTTAACGTTCTTATGATATTAGCAAGGTTGGATATAAAATGTCTGTATATCAATAAAATGCTTGTTTTCTTTCTTTGAAAAAAGTCCTGTGTTTGTATACAATTGTATTTATAACCCCACCCCCACCCCAAACACACACACAGCATCCACCCTGGAGACACAATTAGAACTATCAACCCAGAATTCTTACACTGTAAACATTGTGATCACCTAAGAAAATCTGTAGCTTCAAGAGTTAAAATGTACGCATATTTAATGAGAGATTGTCTAATTTGCATATTTTATTTATTTTTGAGACAAAGTGTAATACAAAAAGTATTTCAATTAAGTTGAAGATTAATCTGGTAGAAATTGATTAGGATATCTATAAAGGAAAAAAAAAAGTCCCATTCACCTGTATTGTGATAAAAGTGTCACCTATAGTGGTCATTTTCAGGACTTTCGACCCGGATAGAGATTTTGGCACACATCACACATTGTTCAGTGGGGTAATATTAGTCTATAACATTTGAGATATTCTCCGCTAAATGAAGCGCATACAAATCTTCTCCAGGACCTAGACTAAATGGTTTGAACGATGGTAAACGGTTGAAATTTGACCGATTTACGATGTCCTATGTAATTTAAGTGTCAGAATGGGCAGACGGCATCAATGGGACTAACTGTAGAATATGACGGTTTGAAACTAAAACTGTGATTCTGAAGAAAGTTTAAATGATATCGAAATTGAGATATTATTGAAGATATAAGTATGTAGGTTTGTTAAATGGTTTGAACGAAGATAAACTGTTGAAAATCGATTGAGTGAAGTCTTAAAACAGTTGAAGTACCAGAGGCATTTAATTACATGTTAAAAAAAGCAGAAGTGGAAAAAGCTGATTCCGTTGAGATATTATTGAAGATACAAGTGTGTAGATTTGTTAAATGGTTTGAACGAAGATAAACGGTTGAAAATGGATTGAGTTACGTCTTAAAACAGTTGAAGTAGGCCTACCAGTTGACTCCCCCAGTTGAGGCATTGACTCCCATGTTAAAAAAAGTGGAAGTGGAAAAAGCTGAATATTTTAAAAAGGTGAAAGAGTTGAAGTCAAAGTCAAAATCATTTTTAATGTCAATTCAGCAATATGTACAGGACATACTGAGGATCGAAATTACGATACACTCAAACCCCAATGGTGCAAAATACATCAAATAAATAAATATGTTTAAAAATAGAGTAGAGTCCATGGCTTTTAGTGAGAAGGAGGCGGAGGGGAAGGGGAAGGGGGGGCAGAGTGGGGAAGGAGTTGAGCATTCTAGAAAAACGCTGATAGATAGCCATCACGTCGTACACGATTTAAGATAATGTAAATGGTTGGAAACAAATAAAGTGACAGCTGAATTAAAAGCGCAAAGCATTGCTAAAAATGCAGAAATGTAAAATTAATTGAACTGAAAAATCGGAAAGGTCAAATGTATTGCCATGCACTGCTGGTGTGTGTGTGTGTGTGTGTGTGTGTGTGTGTGTGTGTGTGTGTGTGTGTGTGTGTGTGTGTGTGTGTGTCTTTAAAGGTCCCATGGCCAGCCACCAGGTGTCGTGTGATTAGCCGCTACAAGCAGTGTGACGGAGAGATGAGCAACGTTTGCTACAGTCCTCTGGGTAGGCTGGTAGACTGATCTATCCAACACACATCTAGGTGGACACGCCCACTTGTGATGTCATAAGGGGCAGATTTCCAAAACGGCTTGTAACGGCTAATCACACCACACCTGGTGGCATACCATGAGACCTTTAAGAGAATAGCGAGCCAGTGCGTGATTAAAAGTACCCCAAATCTGGCAACACTGCCTGAACGTTTCCCGAAAGCAGCCCAATCTGGGGGGAAAAACTGCCCAATCTGGCAACGCTGCTGAACATCCTCACGCTCCAGCATCAACGTAAATCAATGAGACCAACTGAAAACGAAGCTGGTATGAAACTAAAACTGTCATTCTGAAAAAAGTTTAAATGATATCGAAATTCCGTTCGGATATTATTGAAGATACAAGTGTGTAGATTTGTTAAATTGTTTGAACGAAGATAAACGGTTGAAAATTGATTTAGATACGTGTTAAACAGTTGAAGTACCAGAGGCTCTGTGTAAAGCAATGGAGGGGCGGAGAAATGACATCGACCCGAAGTGAACTGACAGCTGTCTACTGAAAACATCTTTCTCGAATGCTGCTGCCGCCTGAGTCTGTTGTTGCTAGTGACGTAAAGAGGTCAACCAGTGGCTCTATTACCACTAGTTGAAATGGTCACAGCGCCACCTATCGTACCGGGGTATGAAATGCTTTGGCCAATGAATCGATTTTCTCACCGCCATGTATACTTGGACAATTGCAGTTGTCCAATTGAGAAGCATAGTCGAACTATGGCCTTAATCGGATTAAGATGTGCATGTAAACGTACTGACTGCTGAAAATAGAAAAATGTAGATTGACCAGACTACTAATGAATTAATGCCCTTAAATATTACTTCAGAGAGGACGTTCCTCCCTCAGCCTCCATTGACTCCCATTCATTTCCCCGAAAGTGTTGGCAGCCGGTGAATAACATGGGGTTCAATGGGAGAGAGGAGGAAAGTCCTCCTCTGAGTGGGTGTGACTAGCTAAGGGATCTGGATCCCGCCTACATCTGTTCATAGCGCAGGGCTGCGCTATGAACCAATAAGCAGGAGCGGTGGTTGTGGAGCAGCCTGGAGGGAGGGTTTATCCCCTCAAGTCTAGGCTACGAGCAGTTGTGGTAGTAACAAAGTACAAGTTATTCGTTACTGTACTTAAGTAACTTTTTAGCGTATCTGTACTTTACTTGAGTACCATTATTTTGTGAGAATTTATACTTTTACTCAACTACATTCCAAAAACCTGTCGTTCCTTTCAGCGTTCCTTTCCACGACATGCATGCTGTGTGTGTTTATGTGTGTGTCTGCGCTTGGCCCCTCCGCGCGAGTTTGGACGGGTTTCTCCCAACTTCCTCGTCTCTGTTTAGGCTTAGAATTTGCCATGTAACACACAATAATGGAAGCGCCAGATGAAATTGAGCACCCATGGCCATATTTAAGCAAATTATTTGAAATCGTGGAAAGAAGAATGACTTTCATTTTTAAGTGCCTTCTGTTAATAATTGATATATTGCTGTGAAGATATAATGCTCATGATGTTCTTTTTTCTCTTTCTTTCCAGAGAAAGCATTTAAGTCACTTGGCAAGATACAATGCCCTTACAGTCCCTCGAAAAAGAAAAGCTGGAAACCCAGTTCCCTCTACTTCCAGACAACTGAAATTGGGAGAAACCAAGATTGTGAATCAAAGAAATGTAGACAACGTAGTCATAGATTTTGTAATTCAGAGTCTTCAACCATTTTGTGTGGTAGAACAGCCTGCGTTTCAGTTCTTTAGTACAAGATCTACAGCCTAATTCACATGTGATGTCCAGAACTACATTGCGGCGCAAAATAGAAGAGGGTGCCCAGGAAATGAGGAGAAACATAAAACAAGCAATGTCCTCCATTGAATTCATTGCCACGACGACTGAATGTTGGAGTGCAAGAAGGAGAGGATTTCTCGGGGTCACTGCCCACTGGGTGGATCCAGATTCATTGAACAGGTGCTCTGTGGCGCTTGCTTGCCGGCCGATTAAAGGGCCACACACTTTTGATGTGTTGGGCAGTGCATTGAATGATATTCATTCCGAATTTGTCATAGAGAAAAAAATAGTTAGAACCACCACAGATAATGGGCCAAATTTCATAAAAGCATTTCGAGAATATGGAGAACAACAAGATGAGAACAATAACTGTGCCTCCGGTGAGACTGAAGAGGATGCTTGCAGTGATTATGATGAACCAGAAGAGGAAGGTGTTGATGTTGACTTTGTTGAGGTAACACCGATCTTAATGGAAGATGATGGCTTACAATTCCAGCTTCCAAAGCACCATCACTGTGCATGTCATTTATAAAACCTCGTTGCCACAGTTGACGCAGCCAAGGCCAATTCCAATGACTCCTATAAAAGACTGTCACGATCAGCTTTTGCAAAATGCAGTGGCTTATGGAACGAGACATCTCGATCCTCCACTGCTTCAGACATGATAGAGGAAACATGCAAAATACAACTGATCCGGGCAAGCGACACCCGATGGAACTCATTATTTCTCTCTGTTGAAAGAATTGTGAGAATAACCAAAGATGAAGGAGAAGGGGCCTTGAGAACTGTGTGCACTGCACTGAAGTTGCCAATGTAAGTGTATATATATTTTTTATATATGTAATATTGTTAAATATTGCTTAACTATTCAGTTACCTTAAGTAAGGGGAAATGGAGGACAATTATAGTCAGAGCAGTGACACCACTCACACACACAGACAAGACTTAAAAGTGTTCTTTATATTCTATGTTTATACCAGGTTGAGTTCAATTGAAATTGACTTTCTGGAAGATTTTGCTAAAACCATGGGTCCTCTTGCCAAAGCCCTCAACATTCTTCAAGCTGAGACGGACGTTCAGATGGGATGGCTTCTGCCTACTCTGACGCTCCTCATCAATAAACTTGAACGAATCCACATCAATTCAAGGTAGGGATGCTTTCCCCCCATATTATTAAGATGTATTCCCTGTCATACACAATTCAACTCCCTTAAAATTTCATATAGCATACGTGCAGGTAGTTAATGTGTGCCGTTTGTAAAAGTATGTGGCCTGTAAGAACACATATTGACCAAGAACAAAATAGATGTAAGACCATCAAATCATATTTAACAATTAAGTATTGGGATGCTTGTTGTTATTGTCATTGTCTCAGTATAAATGCACGCTGTAAATGTTGTGATATTTTACTGTATCAGTTTCTCTCCCCAACCTCTAATTCCAGGTACTGCAAACCTTTGGTTGTTGCAGCCCTAGAGGGATTGCAAGAGGGCTTTAAAGACATGATGGCAGAACCAGAGTTCATTTCTGCTTCCATCCTGCTCCCGAAATTTAAAACAGCGTGGACATCTGATGAGAACCTATTAAAACTAGGTATATATCTATGGATGTACGTACGTACGTATGTTTTGTTGCATTTTTATTTCAGATGTCATCCACCTAGTTCACAAAACCAAAAGTAAACAAAAAAACTAAACAAGCACATTCCTATAAGTTTATTTATTTAAAAGGGTGGGGGATTTGTACCTGGATTAATATATAGGCCTAAAAGGCATGTTTCATATAGATCGGGGGTCACTAACAGGCGGACCGCGGTCCGGGTCCGGACCCAGACGCCGTCCTATACGGATCCGACCCTTTAGTCAATAAATTATTCAAGTATTTTAAATCTTGACAGCGCGCTTCTATTTTGACCGGCGCAGCGTTTCTAGACTTTACAGTACTGGTTTAGCGAATCAGGAAATCCACTGACCAATTGCATTCAAGTTAAGCCATCCCACGTGATGCTACTCAGCCAATTGAATCTGTGCATTCCCGGCGCACAGACAGTGAGACAGTGAGCGATCATTCATGCGAGAGATGACGGAGACAAGTGCGGGAATTACAGAGAAAGAAGTCAGAAAAGAGTGAGTACTACAGAGGGAGAAGGCAGATAAGACAGCGGGAGAAGAGTGAGAAAGACAGCGGGAGAAGAGTGAGTAATACAGCGGGAGAAGAGTGAGAAAGACAGCCGGAGAAGAGTGAGAAAGACAATGGGAAAAGACTGAGAAAGACAGCGGGAGAAGAGTGAGAAAAACAGCGGGAGAAGAGTGAGTAATACAGCGGGAGAAGAGTGAGAAAGACAGACAAATAACTACACATGGCGCTCTCTAAGAAGAGAAAAGTGGACAGCGAAAACAGAGCTTTCAACCCAGAATGGACAGACTCATTCACGTTCATTCTTCCCACTGGAAACACAAAACCAGTCTGTCTCATATGCTCACAGACAGTGGCACTCATAAAAAGTGGCAACGTGAAAAGCCACTATGAGACAAAGCAGAAAGTTTTTCACCAGACATACCCACTCAAGTCTGAACTACGGTCACAGAAAATAATCAGTCTCAGTGCCCAATATGAATAATCCACCCGGATCCTGACCCATTTATTCACTGCCCAACAACGTGCTAATGAATGTTCCCTCAGAGTCACTTGGATTTTGGGTCAACACAAAAAGCCATTTACTGATGGAGGGGTTGTCAAGGAGTGCATGAGTGCAGTAGCTGAAACCTTACTTGAAGGGAAACAAAAAGAAGAGCTTTGTGACAAAATAAAGCAAATACTCATGTCAGCATCATCAGCCACAAAGAAAAGTGAAATGTTAACCCAGGATGTGCTAGCCCAGCTGGATGAAGCCATTCATCCAGCTGGGCTGGATGAATGGCTTGACTCCACTGATGTATCTGACAATGCTCAGCTGTTAATTTATGTAAGGTTCTTCAACCAAGAAAAGAAAGTTCTGTGAAGATGTGTTAGGTGTAACTCCCCTTAGGACCAGAACAAGAGGAGAGGACATCTACCAGGCCATTAAGGAGATTTTAACAAAGCGAGGAATAGAGCCAACACAAGTGGTTTCAATAACCACAGATGGAGCCCCTGCCATGATAGGGAGAGAGAAAGTAGCTGTAGCAAGAATGAAAGAGGACAATCCTGAGCTCATCTCTTACCATTGCATAATTTATCAATCTGTCCTGTGCTTCACCCTGTCCGATGAGCATGCTGAATTGATGAACACAATGATGAAGATCAATTTTCTCAGGGCAAGACATTTTCCTATCAGCATCGCATGCTCAGGGAATTCCTCAGAGAAGTTGATGCAAACACTGATGATCTGTTGCTGCACAACAACGTGAGATGGCTTAGCAAAGACAGGGTGTTAGAGCGCTTTTGGTCCATCAGAAGGGAAGTAGCAGCTTTCTTGGAAGAGCTGAGAAGTCAGAAGGCAACAGAGTTTTCTCTTTATAAAAGATGAGAAAAGGTTGATATCACTTCACACCGTAAAGATCCCTTGCCACACCCATTTCATTCATTTTTTTATAATCCTTGATGTCCTTTGATCGAGTTTGTAACATTGTTTGTCTTGGAAATGCCTTGGATAGCTTATTTCAAGCTATTCTAGCATGTCTGAAAAGCCTGGTAGAAAAGACGACTGCTTTTCTCATGAATATTCATGTTTTAATGAGCGTTGCTCTGATTGGATCGCTGTTCTCATGAATATTCAACATTTAAATTTTGCTTTGCTATGATTGGACCACAAAGCAGCTGTCCACATGCTTACCGAGGCACAGCAAACAGAAAACGATGGCGGAATTTTGCCCTACGTGTTTGATCCAGAGTCGGAAGATGAGACCGAAGGAGAAGACCAAGAACAACCACAAACATGTACAATGATGGACGTTTCAGAATGGTAATTTGAGCTAACTTAACTGGCATATAGGGCTTAGTTCTGGCTATACGCCAATAAACAGAGCGCAGGCCTATTCCCACCTCTTTTATTTCCGAAATAGTTGATGCACCTCCAAATCGTTTATGAACCCAATGCATTTTGTAATATTCCAAAATCACACAGTATTATCCATATTTAGGCTACGTATAATATAGTAGGCCTACAATAGGCCTATGTACTCAACTTTCCCGGAAACAGGCTACCTGTTCAAACACTTTTGGTATGTCTTTTCTAATCATCACGTCATGATTAGAAAATACATACCAAAAGTGTTTGACGACATCGGTGGACCACGACGTGCTGTGATAACCAAATTTGTGCTTTTTATTAAACCACTAGTCCTACACACCTGCATTAGGGTGCATCAAATTTGAATGGGAAATTTTTATTTCAAAATATCAATTTGGCTGGCATTGCATTTTGTTCCAATTAACATAAAAATGACTTTTGCAAAGTTTTGAGGAATTCTATTGAGATTTAGGGGCTCCACCTAACACATGAACTTTGGCAAAATTTCGAAAAATGTGCAATTTTTTGTCTAATTGCCAAAAGGTTGACCTGGAAATGTTGAGTACAGTGAAATGTTATACAGTAACATGTTCTATAGGGTTATCAAAGTAAAAGTTGTTTGTTTGCCCTTTGGGTAACTGGGGCATTTCTCAGAATTCAACTTTCAAGATTCTTCATTCATTTGTTCTATAGACTAAATTAATGGAGGTCAATGGGACATGTTCACGTGGCCTTACCCTGAATTTTGTGCAGCAGTGATGGATGTTGGACACACATATAAAGTTTAATTGACTTATTGTTAAACACAAGGGGCGATACTGACACACTTAAAAGAACAAACCCCCTCTAGTGGCTAACTCACTGGCAACTAACGGTCCTATTCAGGGATTAGCTTGCGTTTGCAGCGACGAAGGTTTGGCTGTTGGTTGCGGTCATGTTCAACTGCCTACAGCACATTCTGCAGGTGCTGCTCCTTCCTTGCCACTGCGACGAAGTCGGATGTGAGCTTGACGCCACGCTTGGCACAGTCATTGACCACGTTCATTGCACGTACATTGACCTCACTTTTTTTTAATGCAGCATTGTTCGCCCATTCCTTCACATCAAGATACATGAATTCTTGATCAATGTGCAGCTGGTGCATCCCAAACCAGCAATCCTTATTGACAAGGTCAGCCAAGCTGGTGGTTGGCAAGAGGGTGGGGAACTTTGGCTTGCCAAAGCCAGTGCCAAAGCGCTGCTCAGGGATGTGCATGGGGAGATCAGCGGGCTTGTGCTCCAAGATCGCTCTAGCAAGTGCACGCTTGTCATCATTAGGCACCTTGCTGCTGAAGAGAGCCAGGGGTAGCATCTCACCTGTCAAGTACCAGCGATGCCTCTCCAGCGCCTTGATCGCTGATGCTGCAATGCCCTCATCTACAGCCTTGTATGCCTGCAGGTGGTGGTAGAGTGTCAGGTCATTCCAGGCAGCATCTACAGCTTTCTCGCAGGTCAACCACCATTTTGCATAGATGTGTGTAATGAAAATGGCAAATGCCCGAATCTTCGGCACCTGCTGCCGTGTGGTGATTGTGCCCTGGGGAAGCAATGCGATGTGCTGCTCCATCAAAGCCAGCTTGAGAATATAGAGCAGCTTGGCCATCTATCGTGCCTTGTGGAGCGCTCCCGGTCGTTGGAAGGTCACTGCAGTCTGCTCTTCACCATCTGCATCCAGAAACACAACACACAGCTGCACAAACTCATGGTAGTCACCTCGCTTGTGGTCTGTGACTTCTTTTGTGCACCTGACAAGTTCAGCACGTAAATTGCCCAGGATTGATTGCTCAGTGTTGCCAGGAATGTAGCGGGACCATTGGCTGCTGGATTCTTGTGGTAACAGGTTCCATTTCTCTCTCAGATGTGTGAAAAAGGTAACCTCTGGCGAGTGTGATGTCTCCACCTTCAGGTCTGTGAAAACCTGATTCAGGAGGACCTCACCAATGTGGTGCCGGCACCCAGACCAAAGCAGTGGTCGGCCCAGTGAGAGCTGTATGGCAATGCAGGCTGCTGTGAGATGGCCGGTGTTTGACATAGTGGTGTCAAATGCCATGTTGACAACCTGGTCAGCGCAGCACCAGTCCTGCAGCAACTTGCATGTCAACCGGGCAATGATCACTCCACATGCCTCATTAGTCTGCTTCTTATATGCCGGGACACCAAGCAGTTTCAGCCGCTCTGCATCTCCAACGACCACTGTAAGACGCTCCTCCAACTAGCGCACATTGCTGAGCATCGGTGTTAACTTGCTGTCCCAGTGTAGGGTGCACAATGAAGGTGGTGTCCACTGCTTGTGTTGTTCCTCACTGATTGTCTCCAGCACTTTGTGTCTTGCTCGGTTAGCTGTTGCGTAAGATGCAGAGAGATGTGTACATTCACCGCCTGACTCTGCAACAAGGCCACGCGTGAAGGCAGCCTGTTGCATTGGTGACATCTTCAACCTTGTAGCCAGTGACACGACACTTGGTCGGCTAAGGATGTCATGTGGAATGAAGACGTTTGTTCCACTCTAATGCTTGTGGGATGGTTCGCCCTCAGATGGTGGATAGACTGTGTTAGTATCCTCCTCTGACTTCTCATCACTCTCCGACTCCAAGATGGACATTGCCGTCATCTCCTCCAGCTCCTTTTCACAGCGGGACTGCCTGGCTGCTGCGGCAGCTTGACGCTCCTCTCGCCGCTTCACCTTGAGCTGCAGCTTTTTGTCCAATACACCAAATGTGGCCACTCTGTCAATCTTCATGCTGGCCAAGAAAGCTAGGTCTTCTTGGTTATCAATTAGCTTTTCAATATTTGGAGGCCACAGCGGAAATGTGGCATCAAGTCTGCACTCCATTTTCTCCAATTGTTTCGCTGTATTCTCATTGGAGCGCTTGGCCTGGGAGATTTTCCGCAGCTTGTTGTTAGCATTGACTAAGACTACCTTCTTGTGGCATGCACGCTTATCGCTCACCATTGGGATGTTGGCTTTCTTGTAAAATGGCCGCACCTGCTCCAGGACAACCTTGGCTGCCTCGAACTGCGACAACGCTCCATTTGCACCAGGTTTCTTGGCAAGCATGCAGCGTAAGATCTGACGACCAGTTGGCAGTTTGGCACTGGTGATGATGCCATCCCCACTGGTGATGCTGGGGCCCAGACCAAAGACCAGGCTGCGACTGCTAGTCTGGCAGGGACCAGTTGGTGAGAGCAGCATCTTAGGAGAGCTGGATCCTGGGGTGGATTGTGTTGTGCAGTGCCTGAGAATGAAAAGGATACAAGCTCAACGATAGTGTTTAAAATCATATCTTACCATACTTAATATCACACAATTATGATAAACCATTCTTGTATAAGCCTCAATTTTTTCTGTACATAGTCTAACTTCGTCATAACTTACTGTTACATCACTACCAGAGTAGCTAGCTGTGCTTGCAAATATACTTGTATTTAAAATGTTAATTTACTGTAACAACTACAATGCTACTCTCAATAAACATGAGACATCTATATTCTGAATATAACATTGTCCACTCTAGAATACTGTTGATGTTAAACTTAATAGCTGTTGCTAGCTAACGTTACCTAGATGTAATGAGCACCAAATCCTATAAACATGGCTTAAATGACTTATGATTAAATAACTATACAAAGACACAACTACAGATACGATTGGAATATGTAATAATGCATACCCAACACAGAAAGATCACCTCAAACAGAAAGATCACCTCAGTTTTCTTGAGCTGTAGTATTGTTTACCTCAGATCTCCATGGCAACCATTGAGCCCTGTTAACCACTTAATCCAACAAACACAGACGTGCGGTGGCGCCCCTAAATCATCATGTACTGGAAAAATATTTTGCATGTGTTGTTTCTACATATATTGGAACACTTTTAGCACCCAGCCATATCAAAATTCAAGAATTGTGTTTTTTGATGCACCCTAACCTGCATATAGCCCTTTCCATCAAATAGCTTGTTAGTGATTGCTTTATTGATAGACATTCTAACAGAGCAACCAGGTTATTCAAATAGGCCTAGGTTTAGGATAGTCATAATTATTTTTGATGTTGGCATTCAAAGATGTGTTGTAGGCCGATTTAGGCATTTGCAAATACCTACAGCATCTTCATTTTCATATGAGACAGATTCATTTTTATATTAGGTAGGCCTATAGCCTAATTTGTGTTTCATTATTGATGGCTGCCAAACACATTGCCTACCTTTTGCTTCAGGTGTACCTGTGGGAATTGCTCTACAATTCAGACAAAGGTGGAGAATGTATGCTGCAGGGAGACACCAATGGTAAGACAGTGCCACGGTGGGTGGTATGGATTACATTTTGGTTATACACCGTCAGTAAAATCAGATTATATTAATCAAACATATCTGATTGCACAGGTTGTAAGAATGGAAGACGAGGATCCACCAGTATTATGCATGACCCTCCACCCAGGACTAGATCCAGTTTGTCTCAATAGATATTCCCAGCAAAATGCCCTGAACATTTATCGGCGTGATTATGGGAACTTGCAAGTTAGAGGCAATGAGTAAGTGAGATGAAAAAATGGGTAACACTTTATTTGAAGGTGTATACATAAGACTGTCATAACCACCTGTCATGAACATTATGAAGTTATGACTGTTGTCATAAAGTGTCATTCGGTCAATTATGTCACGTTTAATGCAACATTGACATTGTATGAGATGTCTTTGTTATGACAACCTGACATAAGCTGAGACAAAATAACTTGTCGATGTCTTTGTTATGACAACCTGACATAAGCTGAGACAAAATAACTTGTCGATGTCTTTGTTATGACAACCTGACATGACCTGAGACTAAAGAACTTGTCAATGTCTTTTTTATGACAACCTGACATTAACGAAGACAAAATATCTTGTCGATGTCTTGGTTATGTCGTCTTGACATTAACCAATAACATGACCTGTCATAAACATGTAATAGTAGGCTTAATAATCAAATGTAAAGAAACTATTTAGATTTATCTAAGATTACATTAAACTGTCATATGTGGAAGGTTTTGACATTGACTGTCATGAGACCTTTATTATACTGTCATGAATGATTCTGTTTGCCTCAAGTAAAGTGAAACAATTTGGACATTTCAATAACATGTCATGAAGCGTTATTACACTGTCTAATGCCTTTACAACAGGCTCATGAATGATTCTGTTGGCCTCAAGTAAAGTGAAACAATTTGGACATTTCAATAATACGTCATTAGAAGTTACTACACTGGCTAATTTTGACATTGACTGTCATGAGACCTTTATTATACTGTCATGAATTATTCCCTTTACCTCAAAGTGAAACAATTTGGACTTTTCAGTAAACGTTATTACACTTCATTACACACACAACAGTGTGCAGTAGTCACAACTTCATAAATGTAACATGAAGCATTTGGGTATTACATGAGGAAAATACCTAAACAAAAGCAATATAAGTCAAGACAGTCTCTTTTATTTACATTAAGACACAAAACAAAAAGAATTATACAGTTGTGGCCAAAATGAAATAAGAACCACTTCAAAAAAAAGCACTTTCCAGTCCTTAAATGAACAAGTACGAGAACAAAACAGTTGCATTAAAATAAATAATATTTTAAACGGCTGCTTTTGTTGAGGGGATTGTGAGGAGATATTCACTGATTTGAACAAACTTTCAGTGTTGCTCATGCCCCTTTGAACCTAGAACCCATGCCCCTTTGAACCTAAAACCCAAGCCCTTAAGTATATTTGTACATTATCGGGAGGAGCTTGCCCTTTTTTTTGTTTTCAGTTATGACCTCTGCCATATCCTTTGTAATAGCATTCCTGCAGCGCTCTGCAAAGTTGGCTATCTTATCATCGTGCTCTCTATTGAGCTCTTTGAAACGATCCGGGAAGGTGAGGAACAGCTCTGCAATCACAGCAGTCCTGGCAATTGTGTTCCTCCCTACCTTCAGCTTTTCAAAAGCCTTCTTCATCGAGCCATATTGCGAGAATCTTTTCATTACCTTTTCATACCGCCGAATGACTCAGTCTGTTGTGGTCACTTAACAAGAAAAAAAAAAAAACAACAACATTTTTGTCAGGATCCATTTTCAGGCATGCATTGTTGAGTTGCACCCAATAATGTAGGTAATATAAGCAGATAAGAAAGGATTCTACTTTTCCCCTGGTACATTGTTCATCCCCCTTTCAGGCTGGTTATATTCGATTTATCTCCTTTTCTATATGCCCGTGACTAGCAATGGTGCCATTGCCAGCCTGGAAGTACCAGCACAGAAAAGTAGTGTCCTTTCTTAACTGCCTCAGAGGCTTAACCTAACATAACCAGCCAGGATGGAGGATGCAGATTGAACCACTAAGGTAAGTAGAATCCTTCATCTGCTTTGGAGGCTAGTTACACTGCCCGGCCAAAAAGAAAGTCACCACCTGGATTTTACTAAGCAAATCGGAAAGAGCCTTCCATCAGTCAAAAACTGCAGTGCTATGTTTTAGTTGGCAACAAGTTTTTTAACCCTAACTGATGCAGTGAATAGCTTCTTATTTCTTAAACAACCATGTCAGAAGACATATGCTGTGGTTGTGGAAAAGATGTCATTGTTTCAGAACTGTTAAATTATTGGCCTGTATCAAACAAGGAAAACTATTCAGGAGAAGATGAAACTGCTAAAATCGGGTTAAGATCTGTCCAACGCATTATTTAAACTGGAATAAAGAGTGGTGAACCGTCATCTTTAAGGAAGAAATGTGGTCAGATAAAATCTTGAATGATCGTGATAGAAGATCTCTTAAAAAATTTGATGCAATCAAAATATAAAATATCAACAGTAAAACTCCCGGCTATTTTTAATAGTGAAAGTAAGAGCATTTCCACATGCAATGTGAAGAGAACATAAAGGATATCGACTATACAGCTGTGTAGCCTTAAGCCAACCACTCCTCAGTGAGGCATATCAGGAAGAAATGCTTCAATTTGCTTTTTGTGCCAAATAAAGCACATTAAATTGTGCTACGGAGAATATGTGCCGTAATCAAAGCTTAAGATGGTCGAATGTGGGACCTTTCTTTGGGCAGGGCAATTAGTGGGGTCGGATGCATGTGTAATTTTTCTCAGTCATTTCAAATTGGTGTTAAAGTTTGGTTTTCACTTCTAAGTTGAAGTTTAGGGTCTATAGAAACATTTGAGTCCGACAGATAAAAAATGGCCTCTAGGGGGCGCCGCAAAATATGTAAACTGCTACAACTTTTGATTAGATTAACCAAATTTAACAAATGAGGTATGTATGGATTCAGAATTAAAAGGAGAAACTGGTATACTAAGCATTTGGTGACCAGATAAAAATAAATACACTTTTAGCCCAAAATATTACATGGACACAAGCGAAATTATGCTTTTTTAAAGATAAAGTCTGAAAATATCCTCACAGTTGCTAAGGAATTTGACTTTTTAATGTTATTTCACAAGTCAAGACTGTGTGGTGATTAAACTGAAATTGAAATGCTCCTCACTCTTCTATTCTATGCCCTAGGAGGCGCCGCAAAATGTAGTAACAGCCATGAACTTTCTATGTATTGATTTAGGATCAGGTGTCTCAACTTTTTTCAGTCAGTCAATCAATCAATCAATCAATCAATCAAGCCAACAAGCCATCATTTTATTCACAATAAATTTTCACAAAAGAACTTTATATCTGGAAGAAAGTAAATCAATAACAATAAGAAGATAAACAATAGTTTTTCTGGGATTCAAAAAATGAACAGGATGGACCATAGGGCTAACATTTATTCTGAGAACTTCACTCTACAATGATAACTATAATTTACTTCTTTGATTTATTCTATGTCAGTCTTAGAAGTTCTGACATGTGCACTTGCACAGACGTGTGCACTTTAACTTCGCCTTCATGCACTTGCACCGAGAACTGGCAGGTCGACTTGTACAAGTACTTGTACAACCACACTTCACATCTAGTTGGAATACGTCTTTGGCAAGTGGTAGCGTAGTCCAAATGGGAAGAAGTTTGCTGTCCTCTTCTTTCCACCCATGGTCAGTGGGGTTGTTGTCAGGCATTATAGACCTAAATGAATGAATACATAAATGCATGTTTTTTTTGTGATAATATAGTACTCAAATCCATACAGGTGCATACTTACATGTGGGCTGTTGTCCAGATGCTTGCTTGGAAGACACTCCTTTTGAGATGTAGATCCAAAGCATCCATTGTTGGGGGGATTCTTTCAACATCCCTCGTCTTCTGTGAGAATAGCCTCATTCGAAGAAGATCAACATCATTTTCCTCATTTGATTCACTGGAGTACAGCCTACAGACAAAGTTTACTGCAACTTCTTTCAGCCTTGGAGAGGTTTGGAATGGAGTCTCAATGATGGTTGCGAACTCCTCTGTCAAGTGTGGAACTTTGTGCATCAATTTGCAGCAGGATCGCTTACCCCTGAACTTGAAAGAAGATGTGCTGTCTGATCCCGTGAATGCGTGGAAGAGAGCCATGGCTTTACATGTTTCTGTGCCCAGTTTTGTGGCGAGAGTGTTCAGGGAGATCATTCTTGATGTCTTTCCAGTTTGGAAGCAGATCCAGATTTCTGCAGTTGCATTCAAAGCCTTGATATGATGGAAATTACTCAGCAGGATTACGACAACATCTGTGTCTCCAGTAACTGATGCTGTTTGGAGGGCATGGAGAAGATGCACTAGGACACCTGTGTCAGCTTCCTCGTGGTTGCAGCGATCCATTGGAGGACTGTTTCCAACATGGTGGACGCAATCATCTGCTGTTATGTAGACATCTTTGTCATCTGGGAACTGTCCATTTGTTACAAGCGCAGTTGACAGGAATGAAAACAGTTCTGTCTTATTATCCTCATTTGCCAGAAATGCCTGCCAATCTCTTGGGACTTTGGCAGTGCCAGAGATGCGTTGTCGGGTGCCTGATCCTCGCTTTTCTCTTGTTCCTCCTTTGATTGTCAAAGCACGATACTGGTCCCAGACGATGTCCACTCGTGTTGATCTTTTCAGGTCACGTTGAACTCTTGGGCAGAACACCTTGTCGAAGTAGGACTCAAAGGTCTTCCCTTGGTCAGTCGTGCCAGGCAGTGAATGGATAAGTGATCCACCATCAATGACAATGAAATCATAAAGATCTGGTGCAACTATCTCCTCACTGTCAGATATTCCTCCACTCTTAGGATTCCCCAGGATGTAAAACAACAAATCTGATTTCGTACAGGAGTTGAGGGATCCTTCGCATGACAATGCAGGTGGGTATGGAGAAGACTCGTGGCAGAAAAAATCTTCCAAATTCCCACTCCGGCTTTCCAGCACAATGAAAGCTTTCCCATAAAGCTCTGCATGACGTTTGAAGTGCTGCATCCTCAGTTTAGCTGCTGTCTTCTTGCGTGTTTTCTTCTCATGGAACAACATCAAGTTGTTTCGCTTGATCGGAGCTGTCAGTGGTGTGTCATGTGAGTCCAGCACATTCTTTTTGAAGTTGTTGTACTGCTCTTGTCCCATTGACTCAACTTTAAGGACCGATGCTGCAGCGGCTGCAGACTCGCACACCTTGTTATCTAAAGTAACCAGGTCTTTACTGCTCTCCTCAAAGGGATTCCCATTGCTGAACAACAGCTCCATCAGGTCTTTGGTGTGACGTTGAAAACGCTGCTGTGATGCTGATCCTTCCTCGTGATGAGGACGCCATTCGGAGTCATCACTGTCATTTGCAGTGGTAAACTCTTCCAGGACACGGCTGATTTCCGGGCCTGTCACAATCCAGCGTTCCAACATGTCCGGGTTCTCTGTGAGGCCAATTATGCCACCCACTCCTTTCACCCTTTTGTTGGCTTGCTCGTGTGCTTGGTCAATCGGCATAGCTGAAAAGCGTTGATTGCTGCGAGTTACCATCCAATGTCCCTTTTCGAACTCTGCCCGGATACTATCTGGGAGACAGTCCATGTCCTTTATAAAGACTGGAAGCCACCGGGCATAGTTATGATGGTCGAGAGCAAAGAACAGAGGAACAAGCTTCTGCAGGGTTGTGACCATGAGTTCTATCTTCCGTTCGCGATGTGCTCGTATGAACATGAAGATACTCTGTTGGTACTGTCCTCATAGGCTCGCTGTAGAAGGCTGTGGAGTACCACAACAGTAACTTGATGGGCATATCTTGTTCTCATTACATTGGATGCCTTCAGAAATGATGTGGCTGCTGCCACTGAATTCACTAGCCCAGCTTCTTTCAGGGCTTCAGGCCATCCTGATCCACGCAGAAGATCTCCCATGGTACTCCACAAAGCCACAACTTGTCTTCTCCGAAGATGTCAGGGAAGGTCCACTGCATTTTTTTTGCAAGGTCATACAGGGGTTGGTCCACTACCATCACAGGGACTTGTTGTGGGTTGAGGTGCTCAGTGTTTTTCTTCACCAGGTTCATTCCATGGTGAATAATTTCTGGGGTTGCTGCTTTGTCATGAAAAAGTGGCAGGAGGGCCTCAAATGCTTTTTTCCGGCTGTCCAACAACATCAGATCGAGCAGCATGGAATGAAGACCACATTGTTGGAGTGCCACTTTCTAAATCAGAATTTACATAGAGGATGTCATTTACTGCCTTCATCCATGCCTCCTCATGCTGTCTCTCTGCATCAAATGAACCTCTCACCACTGGCTGCACAACTTTAACTGGAGGTTGGGTAACAAAATTCCGGCCCACAGGTGGTACAGATGTATACGAATGAGGCAGGATGGGTCCTACTATGCTGCTTTCTCCTGATTTCTTTGAGTTGATTTTCAGACATTCTTGGTGCAACCCAGGCTTCTCTGATGTAGGAAACTGAAATAGTGAAATCCCAGTTCCATGGAAGGATGAGCTTGCAGTGCGTGATGTGGGATTATGATCCAAGTTATCAAGGGCTGCAACTGTGAAAATTTGCCGACGCAAATTTGTAGGACAGACTATATCTGCATTCTTCCTGGTCTGTTGTGCAATGGCCTGTGCAAAGCAAACTTCCATGCTGAGGACCTTCTCATATGATACTGTGAGTTTATATTTGTGTAGCAGATTGACTAACTTCTTGCTTCTTGTTTCCGAATGCAAATCAAGGGCAAGGAACACTGCAAGTGGAGGCTCACATTTCAAGTTTGTTGAAAGAGAGGTCATATTTAGCATGGCCACCTGACTCACAGACAGAGCCTGTCTGGAATTATCTTGATCTGTTGAGGATTTGGATCCTGTGAGGAGATGGCGGAAGAAATACTTCATTTTCTGGGGAACAGACGTCTCTTCACAACCACTGGGAAATGAGCCATCAAATTTAAATGGAGTTTCATGATTAAAAACTGCTTTTCTGAGGATTGAAGCTGCCATTAGTAATGTGTGCGCTTCTTCATCTGGTGTTTGTGATGTGTCTGATATGATCTTCCTAGCAGTTTTCGAACACATAATGAAAACTCTGTCCCTGATACCTTTCTCCTCTGTCAAATCAGGAAAGTTCTTGAGGACTGTTTCCTGTAGGCGTGTCCGGTTCACGATTTTCTGGATACCATATTGTTCCAGTCTCTCAGTCATCATCTCTGTTAGATCTTGCAAAGCAAAGACTCTACTACCCCCGCTAATTTCTTCTTTTATGAATTGTAGCAATTCATTTTCTGCTGTGATTTCAAGGTTTTCACTCACTGTGGTTTGTTTACAAATCACATTGTAACGGCGGTTAAACATTGTGTAGCATTTCAGATGATACTTTGCTTCAATAGCAACCAGATCTCCTTCTGCAAGGAGTGCCAGAATACGATCTTCTCCTAGTTTAACTGCCTTGTCATGTATCTCTTGGGTAAGTGATAATTTCTGGAAAGAATGGTCTACTGCATCTGTTTCTTTAGCACAGAAGAGACATAGATTGCGGTTAACAGGTTCTCCAGTCTGACAAGATCTTCTATTTACACCAGGCAATCCCTCACGGGCAGTGCGTTTTTTTGCGTGTTCAAATGCTGAGGATCTGTAAAGCTGATGACATGATTTGTGCCAGGATGCACGATTCTGCTGCATCAATTCTTCATCTGGAAGATCTACATCAGGGTGGGGAGCCGCACCAATAGCTCTAAACTGACTCACAAGGTTGATGATTTTTTTGTAGGCTCCCACTCTACGACTGGCAATTGGATTCGCAAGAGGGCAAACAAGTTGTTCCTCAGTTTCTTTTTGGCACAGAATGCACAATTCCTATTTTCTTGCCTCAGCCATCTCATAAAAACAGAAATCAAGCAGCCCATACCCTGCTTGTTGAACTCCTGTATTTTGTCAACAGGAAAGATAAAATATAATAGTTTTGTATTTACCTTTTTGTAACCAAATCAAACCTAAGTATGTTATGTAAAATAAACAGCTAAAAACCTAAAATTTACACAAGTGCAAGACCCAGTAGACCTATTCATTCCATCCTGCTGCCAGCATGAAAGTTAGCTTTAACTGGTGCTAGCAAAATGACTAATGTTAATGCTAGCTACTGTTTGGATTTATTAGCTACTAGCTGTGGTTGATATTTCACAATTTATCACACAATATTTGTCGTACAAGTTCATTAAAAACATAACTTAGCATCCAAACATGTTCATTGTTGTTTTCTTACCTTCAACATACCAATATTGCCAGAGAGAAATTAGCACAGATGCTTGATTGTCAAATGAAGGGAAATATGTCTGCTAGTCTGCCCTCTTGTGGCAGTAGATGGCATAACTCTACTATAACCATATTTTTCATGGATGAAAGCAGCAAAATAATTAAAAAGTGCAGCAATAACAAAAGGCCTGCAAGTTGGGTGCTTCATATCACGTAGGCTATATGCAGCCATATTTGTGTACGGGTATCCTAGCTATGTTTGTGCAATAGGGATATTCTGAACACCAATCTTAAATCCAGTCGAGTCATTACACAGCCTTTATTTACAATAACTTTAAAAATCATGTTTCATAGCAACTTTGAGGACATTTCCAGACTTTATCTCCAAAAAAAGCATAATTTCGCTTGTGTCCATGTAATATTTTGGGATAAAAGTGTATTTATTTTTATATGGTCACCAAATGCTTGGTATACCTGTTTCTCCTTTTAATTCTGAATCCATACATACCCCATATGTTAAAATTGGATAATCTAATCAAAAGTTGTAGCAGTTTACATATTTTGCGGCGCCCCCTAGAGGCCATTTTTCATCTGTGTGTTTGACGCTCGGACTCAAATTCTTCTGTAGACCCTAAACTTCAACTTGGAAGTGAAAACCAAACTTTAACACAAATTTGAAATGACTGAGCCTTATACGACCCCACTAAATGTATTTCTAACATAACTAGAGGAGCACACTATAGCCTTATGACAGCAATGTAGCAATTACACAGGGTTGCAGAATTCGTAGTGAATACTAAAATATATAATTCTATGTAGTATATGGACATAATGTAACAACTCTTAGTCCCTCTCTGATTATTATTACCTAAGCTGCTTTTAATAGGTATATGAACTATAGAAAACAGTTAAGTAATGGGCAACTTTAGTGTAAGAAACTATCTGATTATAAAGACGACCTGTGCTTACTTCTTGAACGGCTGTATGTATCCGATTTTTTCTTTGACTTTTTGGTCTTCTTTTTCTTCTTCCTCTCCTCTTCTTCAGAGGATGATGAGCTGAAGTCTGAGGAGGTGGCGGGAGATGATGATGAAAAAATATATTATCTACATTATGATGATGAAAAAAACAGTTATTCATGCAATACTCTAATACTGCATGAATAACGTTAATTGTACTGCCTTTGTACCTGATATGCTAGTAGAGGCATGGACATTGGGGGCACCCTGAATTTGGGCAATTAGGAAGTCCTTGTCTTTTTTCAGCTCCCTGTTTGCCTCCTCCAGGTTTTTAATGTTGCTCTCTAGGTGTTCAATCATCTGTTTGTCCATCTTGGTTTGTTGTTTAAGTTTGTTCAACTCCATTGCCCCTGTTGGTGACCCTGTACATTTTGGGCAAACAAAGATTTCAAGTAAGCTCCCCAAAAGGATGGTAATATCCAGAAAATTACAACAAAGTAAATTCCTATTACTCAAAAATGAAAAATACATAAACTGTGTTACAGGATGTTTTTCAGAACTTGTAACTTACATGCATGCATATTTTATGAATTCAGTCTTTATGAATCACATTTAAATGTTATAACTTGTTATAACTGATATCAGTTTAAGATTGTGTTCGTCTGAACAAACTCCGAGACCAATTCACTAGGCCTACACACTACAGTTAGTTGAAATAAGTCTACTGTATTCCACTGAAACATTAGCACATTAATTAATTTATTGTAAATATTACTTATCTTATTGTTAAAAATTGTATCCATTTGTTCTTATTGCACCCTGGGTCAGATACTAACGTTATTTCGATAACTCTACATGTCTGGCACATATTTTGCAATTGACAATAAAGCTGACTTTGACATCTATTCAGCTATTGAAATGTATTTTTAACTTTCATCAATTAATTAAGTGTGACAACTCTGTAATTATAATACTCCACATATACCACAAGTTCACTATTGTCCAATAATTTTAAACCCTGCTGGCAAAAGTAAAAGGAAAACACTTACATAATTTCCTTGGGGAATATTTGACGTCCTTGTTGACCTTCTAACAGGGACTGCATCAATTTGCTTTTTGTGCCAAATAAAGCTCATTAAATTGTGCTACGGAGAATATGTGCCGTAATCAAAGCTTAAGATGGTCGAGTGTGGGACCTTTCTTTGGGCAGGGCAGTGTATTTCTAACAGGTCTAACAGGGACCGTCTCTTCTGGCTGGTCCTCCACTGGCTGGTCCTCATTCGACTCAATTTGGGTTGGGGAATCTTGTTTCAGTTCGGTGGCATCCATGTCGTCATCACATGCTCTCCTCTTAAAGGGGACATCTCATTGTCAAGGGTAGATGTGTTGGAGCGACTTGAACTAGATGAAAAAAACACTCAGGAGCAGACGAGGAGTGATGGATAGGATGGGATCTTTTATTTATCCCAATTTAAGGCCCTTAAGGCGATAAAAAAATAGAACAAAAATTAACAAAAAAACGAAAACATAAAAAAAATCTATATATACACAAAAGGTTGACTCAGCATATCAAATAGGCTTGGGAGTCACAAAAATAAACATAAGTCAAAATTTCAGGAAACCGGACCTTTAAACAAGTCCCACACAGGAGAGCAATATACAGGCATAAGTCCTCTCTCCATCAGCTTCCACGAACCACTGTTGAACGTCGGCCTAAGTAGGCCTAACCCCCACTGCTAATTGGTGCATACCAATTTTCCCGTTGCGTCAGGGGTGTTTACCAGAGCAGTTACACAACAGCTTTAAAACAGCTTCCGTTCTATCCTCAATTAGCGAGAAACAATTAACCTTATAAACTGTGCACCATTGCTATATTTTGGCATAGCCAAAATGTAAAAAGACAGCAATAAAATAAAAATAATAACTCGGGGTCACTTCCGGTTTACCCGGAAGATTTGACGTAGATATAAACCCTGGTGACGCGGTGCTCCAACCCTCATATAAACATAAGATGAGTGGTTATTGTGACAAAACAGGTGACGTTAATGGTAAATGGAAACAAGCAGAAAGAAACAGAAAGTTGTAATGATGGTACTTGCAAGATTGTATTAAACTGTCGTAGTGCATATGATAAATGACATGTTTGATGAATGATTTTAAAACAGTATGAAGGTAACGGAATACATAAACAAACAAGACAAACCCACACTCAGTCTCCTGTATGTAACGTATCGCTACCGTGACGGTAGCTATGCGCCCCGTCACACACCCCCCCCCTTAAGAAGGAGCGTCCATCTCACGACGCGACAGAAAGTCTGCAATCACATTGTCTTTACCAGCCCTGTACTTCACCGTGAATTTGTAGGGCTGCAAAGACAGGTGCCAGCGAGTAATCCTGGAGTTAGAGTCCCGCATGCGATGCAGCCACTGCAAGGGCCTGTGGTCTGTCTCTAGGACAAACTCTTTCCCCACTAAATAGTACTTAAGAGTATCAAGGGCCCATTTAATGGCGAGACCCTCCTTCTCGATGGTGGAGTATCGAGTCTCGCGAGGGAAAAGCTTGCGGCTCACATACTGTACGGGCATCTTGTTCTCCCCGTCACCTTGCAGCAACACAGCCCCTAGGCCTAGGCTTGAAGCGTCCGTCTGCACTGTGAAGGGCAAGGAAAAGTCAGGGCTCTGCAGCACCGGCTCAGAGCACATGCGCTCCTGCAGGTCCCGGAAAGCGACCTCACACTCGGGAGTCCAGACCACCTTGTTGGGACTGGTTTTCCGAGTGAGGTCAGTCAAACACGCAGCTCGGCTGGAGAAGTTGGGGATGAAACGCCTATACCAGCCAACCAGCCCCAAGAAGGATCTCACCCCCTTTTTGGTTGTAGGCGGTTGGCAGCCGTGGATGGCCTCCACCTTGCTGACCTGAGGACGGATGGTGCCACCACCCAGGACATAGCTCAGGTAGCACACTTCAGATCGGGCCAGCTGGCATTTACTGGCGTTGACTACCAGCCCGGCCCGATGGATCCGCTGGAAGATGTCGCTCAGGTGTTGAAGGTGTGCCTCCCAGGAACTGCTGTGGATGACCACGTCGTCAATGTACGCCGCAGCGTATTCTTCAGCGCCGTTAAGCACCTCGTCCATCATGCGCTGGAAGCTCGCTGCTGAGCCGTGTAGGCCAAAAGGCATGACCCGGAACTGGAATAGGCCGGATGGAGCTCTGAAGGCTGTCAGCTCCTGTGCTTGGGGGGAGAGGGGTACCTGCCAGTACCCCTTACACAGGTCGAGGGTGCTGAGGAACTCCGCCTTCCCCAGACGCTCCACCAGCTCGTCCACACGGGGCATGGGATACGGGTCAAATGCAGAGATGCTATTCAGCTTAGAGTAGTCGACACAGAAGCGGAGCTCCCCGTCCTTTTTGGGCACAAGGACCACGGGACTGCACCATTCGCTGTGTGACGGCTCGATCACCCCCATTTCCAGCATCGCCTTTACTTCCTGTTTTAGCGCGGGGATCAGTCGCGCCGGAACCCTGGTGTTGGTCTGCCGGATGGGACCTGGAGCTGTCAGGCGGATGTCATGGGTAATGACATCGGTTCGTCCTGGCAGGGCTCTGAACAGGCCTCGGGGAATGATGTTCATCAGGTCCTCCTGCTGATCAGGTGTCAGATGGGTGACGGAGGGGTAGGTCGATTCACTGCCTGCAGTAGGAAAGTACTGCTCTGATGGCTCCTCTTCCTCTTCCACGGTCCGCGCCCACAATTGGTCCTGGATGTCAGACGATGGTCGGTCTCTCCATTCTTTCAGCAGATTGACATGGAAAGTCTGTTTCGAGCGGCGTCTGCCTGGCGTGGCAATTTCATAGGTCACCTCACCAACTCGGCGAAGCACCTCGAACGGACCTTGCCACTTCGCCAGCAGACTGCTCTCGGTTGACGGCAACAACAGCAACACCTTCTGTCCGGAAATAAAGGTGCGGCTACGTGCTGTCCGGTCGTACCATGTCTTCTGCCGTGTCTGGGCCTTGGCCAGTTGTTCGTGTGCCATGGTGCTCAGCTGGTCCAGCTTCTCCCGCATCTTGATGACATAGCCCGCCAGGTTGGTTGACTGATGAGAGGCGTCCCCCTCCCAGCTCTCACGGAGAATGTCAAGCAGGCCTCTCACCTCCCGTCCATACAGGAGCTCGAAGGGGGAGAACCCGGTGGATGCCTGCGGTACATCTCTGTAGGAGAATAGCAGATATGGGAGCCACTGATCCCAGTCAGTTCCTGACTCAGACACAAACTTCCGCAGCATCGACTTCAAGGTCTGGTTAAACCTCTCGACCAAGCCGTCAGTCTGCGGGTGATAGGGTGTGGTTTTGATGTCCCGGATACCTAACAGGGAGTATACCTGTCTCAGTGACTTGCTGGTAAAGTTACTACCCTGATCTGTTAGGATCTCTTTCGGGACCCCCACCCGGGAGAAAAGCTGGATCAAACAGTTGGCAACTTGTCTAGCTTTGGTGTTTCTGAGGGGGAATGCCTCTGGGTACCGTGTTGCATAGTCGCAGATGACTAGAATGTAGCGGTGACCTGCCCTACTTCTCTCCAGGGGACCTACCACATCCATGGCAACGCGACTGAATGGAACGTCAATAATGGGAAGGCTAATCAGGGGAACTTTTAACCCTCTCCTGGAGCGAGCTGACAGTTGGCATTCTGGACAAGACCTGCAGTATTCAGCAATATCCTTATGGAACCCTGGCCAGTAAAATCGGTTCAGGATCCTGTTCTCTGTCTTTTCCATACCTAGATGGCCTGCCCAAGGAATACTATGACCCAGATGTAGAACTTTGGCCCGGAGAACTTCCGTAACTACCAACTGCTCGGTGTCTACAGCCACTCTGTAAAGCTTCTCATTATTCTTGACAAAACATGTATTACCCTCTTCCAATGGTTCCCTAGCCTCATCTGGGTTTTTGACAGCGGAGAAACAGGAACTAAGTGTAGGATCCTCTAGTTGCAGCTTTGCAAAATCTTCTACCAACACTTTATTGTGCTCTAGTGGTGGGGAGGGCATACTTTCCTGCACTGAGGTACCTGTCACTTTTTCTCTGCGTCTCTCTGCCTTGGACTTCTTAACTTTGCCACCAGGGCAACAGTCATATGGTAACTCAGACCGCAGATCATTTGCTTTCTCTCTAGTCTGAGCTCTAGTTGTCACATATGCCTTCACTGAGTTAACAGTCTGCAATAGGTCCACCAGCACTGGCACATCCTGGCCCAGGATCACAGGATATGGACCTTTATCTAGAACCCCCATGGTTAACAGATACTTTTGGCCACTAATCTCACAGAGAACCTCGCTGGTCTGGTGCTCAGACTCGTCGCCATGGATGCAGCAGACTTTAATTTTGCCCCGGGGTTGGAAATCAGACTCTAAACAAGACTTGAGGATAAAAGACTGACTGCTTCCTGAATCAACTAAAGCTTGAAGGGTCTTTCCCTTCAGTTTCACTGGGACAATCACGTCAGCAGAGGTCCTATGCGTGTGCCTGCTAGGACCAGGTAGGTAACACAGTCTAGAATCAGACATTTTCTTTGCCATACAATTGGGCCTAATGTGACCTTGTTGACCACAACCATGACAAATAATGCCTCTAGGTGTTCTAGCTGGAGTGGAGCTAACACTGGGGCTATTGGGGCTGTAGGAGAGCTTAACCACACGACCACTATCACCTGCAGGCTTACCAGTAGATGTATTTTCCGGCTCTTGCTGGGCGGCTTGGTATGATCTTCTCCAGTCATGTTGTGGTGGGCCCAGGAAGTACTTCCTTCTGGAAGGCCTGGCAGTCACAAAGGTTTCCACCAGGTCTGCTGCTTCAGCTGATGAGCGCGGGGTGTGTTCTCTCACCCACACCTGTAGGTCGGTGTTCAGCATGCCCAGGAACTGTTCCAGCACCATCTGGTCGCAAATCTGGTCCTTGGTCAATGTCTCAGGCGCAATCCATTTTCCGAACAAGTCCTTCAGCCGAGCCTGCAACTCCTTCGCCGTCTCATCCTCCAGAATGGTCTTCGAACGGAAACGTTGGCGGTAAGTCTCTGCTTTAATGTTGAACTTATCCAAAATGGCCTGCTTTACTTTTACATAATCCTGGCTGTCATCAAAAGTCATTGCCACATAGGCAGTTCTGGCTTTACCTTTCAACAAGGGCACGAGGTACAATACCCAAGTCTCCAGGGGCCACTGACACGCTGTCGCGAGTCTTTCAAAGGTGGTCAGGTAATGTTCAATATCTTCATGCTCTTCAAAAGGAGCCATCTTAGGGGGTCTCCAGCCCCTATGGAGGTTTGGAGAGGTGGCAAGGCCAAGAGAAGTGGAGTTGCGTGAACTGTGCATCCCGTGCGTTAGTTGTTGCCCTGGACGTGGGAGAGGAGTTGGTATGTCCAGAAAGGGCATGTTGGAGAGTGGATCCGAGGCTGTAGAAGGGCGGGAGCTGGGCGGGTGCACGTGCTGCGGATCGGCAAGTGACTGCCCTGTTGCCTGTGTCGTCGCCGGCTCTCTCGCCAACCTCTGAAGCAGCTGGAACTGATGCTCCATGGCTTTCCACCTCTGTTCCTGACGAAAGGACTCCTCCTCCGCCTGGTCGTGTTGCCGCCTCTGATACTCCACCATCGACTTCACGATCCTCTCAAGGCGATCCGTCCGGTCTTCTACCACTGGAGTGGGAGGCTTGGACGTCGCTGCTTTTGGCCTGGTCCCCGTCGCTGAGCCATCTCCAGGGGGTGCCGTACCTCTGCCTTTGTCCTCCATCTTGCCTCACTGAGTGCCGCTCGTGACTACTGGTACCCGGAAACCACTGCCACCAAATTGTCAAGGGTAGATGTGTTGGAGCGACTTGAACTAGATGAAAAAAACACTCAGGAGCAGACGAGGAGTGATGGATAGGATGGGATCTTTTATTTATCCCAATTTAAGGCCCTTAAGGCAATAAAAAAATAGAACAAAAATTAACAAAAAAACAAAAACATAAAAAAAATCTATATATACACAAAAGGTTGACTCAGCATATCAAATAGGCTTGGGAGTCACAAAAATAAACATAAGTCAAAATTTCAGGAAACCGGACCTTTAAACAAGTCCCACACAGGAGAGCAATATACAGGCATAAGTCCTCTCTCCATCAGCTTCCACGAACCACTGTTGAACGTCGGCCTAAGTAGGCCTAACCCCCACTGCTAATTGGTGCATACCAATTTTCCCGTTGCGTCAGGGGTGTTTACCAGAGCAGTTACACAACAGCTTTAAAACAGCTTCCGTTCTATCCTCAACTAGCGAGAAACAATTAACCTTATAAACTGTGCACCATTGCTATATTTTGGCATAGCCAAAATGTAAAAAGACAGCAATAAAATAAAAATAATAACTCGGGGTCACTTCCGGTTTACCCGGAAGATTTGACGTAGATATAAACCCTGGTGACGCGGTGCTCCAACCCTCATATAAACATAAGATGAGTGGTTATTGTGACAAAACAGGTGACGTTAATGGTAAATGGAAACAAGCAGAAAGAAACAGAAAGTTGTAATGATGGTACTTGCAAGATTGTATTAAACTGTCGTAGTGCATATGATAAATGACATGTTTGATGAATGATTTTAAAACAGTATGAAGGTAACGGAATACATAAACAAACAAGACAAACCCACACTCAGTCTCCTGTATGTAGCGTATCGCTACCATGACGGTAGCTATGCGCCCCGTCACACTCATACCATCAGGTGTGAGTGTGATTAGCCATTACAAGCAGGTTTGAAAATGTGCAGCATTGTGACATCACAGGTTGGCGTGTCCATCTATCCGTCACACACCTAGATGGACACGCCCACCTGTGATGTCACAATGCTGCACATTTTGAAAACGGCTTGTAATGGCTAATCACACTCACACCTGGTGGTAAGATATGTCTCCTTTAAAACGCGTTTCCATTTCCATATGGTAGATAGTTGGTAAAAGCAAAGAACACAAGGACCGCGCCATCTCAGCTAACTTCATAGTAGTAAACTCCAAATTTCGGAGGCAGTTTTGCCTAACCTAGTTGTTTTAGAATTAGCTTGAACAAAATTGGAGTTAAAGCTATCATAGCCTGCCTTACAATTACAAAAGTCTGTAAGATATGAAAATGTTTACTAGTACTATTGCTAAAAACTACGTTCAGATACATTAGTAAAAATGAATGTCAAATATAAATGTTATATCATTATTTTTGCTTACCTAGAATAATCTTCTGACTGTTCTGACATTCTTTGGTGCGCATCCAACTAGTCTTTTTCGGTTCCCAAATTCAGTTAATGGCCTCCACCTCCCTCTCATTGGCTACGCATTATTTAGAATTGTCACCTCTGATTGGCTGGTTTAAATTTTGGCGCTAGCTTGTTGGAACTTTGGCCACTTCTTCGCTGTTTTCTTGGTTTGCGCTCGCATTGAGCTCCCCCTACAGCTTCGGAGGAGATATTTTACAACACTTTCGTAACTACTCGTTGATGACCCTTCCAGAGCCATAGAGAGAGAAGAGTTGCGACACTCTCTGATCTCGCCGGCAGGGTGGTCACGTGGTTCAAGTAAGCCTGTATAGTTCCAAAACACGCCGCGCTGCTGTGTTTTTCAATGGGACTGACAGCAGCGATTGCAATATTGAATGGTAAATATAAATTAAAAAACACGTTTTTAAGTTTGAGGGAAAGCTTCACGTTCGTGTTCGCATGGGTAGCACTAGGCTACTGACTTTAGTGGCTTAACCTTAACTTTTAACTTACATCTGTTCTGAAATCAAAGCCTATTCAAGATGTTCATTTTTGCGCAACTGGACTATTGGATTTCCTTGATTTTGCGTGTAATTCTGATTCACTTACCCGTGGTCAGAGAGCGCTTGAGAAAGCAGAGTAGCAACAGTCCATTTAGCATTTATTTTCCAGGCAACTTCTTCCGATGAGGCAGGAGCTGACCACACAACCCTTATACTTTAGACTAAGCAATACACAAAGTATCACATATATTAAAGAATAACAAATCATTACGCTTGGATGAATTAAATAGTATTTTTTTTATTAAACAATGGGTGCGACAACAAGAATGTGTGTGTGTATCCAACTTGAAAAACCATAACAAAGTGAAGGAACAAGGATGAATATTGTATATATAAGTGTTAACAAGAGAGGAATACGGTGAGGAAAGGAGACAATTGAAACAGCAATACAAGTGAAATGGACCACTGGTTATAAAACCCTCCAGCAAAGCAGATTCCACTGCCTATCATCTGCACGCTGCAAAGGAGGATACACCATGTAAAGCTGGACCCAGTGTTTGAGATGCTGAGTGTTTAGAAAAAAATCTAAAAAAAAAAGACTCTAAGAACAACAAAGCAAACATACAGTAAGTGTGAATAAGAACAGCGAAGTAGAGCCAGCGGGTATCAATAAATAAAACAAAGTTAGTCATGTGTGGAACAAGAACAATAAATGTGTAAACAGGTGTGCATATCTAACTTGTAAAACAAGAACAAAGTTAAGGAACAGGGAGGAATATTATTAACATCAGCAGCATCCACCATCAGCCGCATCCACCATCAGCAGCAGCAGCTGCCGCCACCAGCACCAGCAGCCACCACCTGCAGGGGAGTGAAAATAATCAGACAAGACCTTGAATAGCCTGTAGGTCAATGAGTTTCCCCACACATGGACAAATTGCTGCCAAGTTGGGGAAGGGGTGGACAGAAGCTTACATTAAGAAAAAAAAAAGAATGACACTACTGTATGTAATAACATTTGAAAGCTCGTCATTATGGCTTATATTTTTTGTGTGGAATCATTTCTATTCATATATGTAATCCAACAGCCTTTTCTAGGGTATAATTAAACAAAAACGACCTTATTTCTACTAGCTATAGCATCAGACACACAGTAATCCAACACCGTAGCTGATACAATATAGACAGTTGACAATTCAAAAGAGGTAACTATTTAATGCACTTACCTCAGAAGTTAATTGTCGGCCAGCAATGGAAATGAATGCTCTCCTACGCCGTAAATGGATGTTTTGGAACTATGCGAGGCTCCATACCCCGGAAGTAGGCGGCAAAAAACGCTACAACGGAGTCCAATCGAAGTGTCGCCACTCTGTTATATCTATCGCTCTGGACACTTCCACTTCCACTTCTACGCTAGCCATGTGCATTTGTTTTCAAAGAAGCCGGTGAATGGTGGAGCTGTCACACCAAAATTGTGGTTCCAACATTCCAAACCTGCCCCATCAACGGATGATCGCGTCGAACGTTGCCTGGCAACGGACGATCGCATCGAACGATGACGTAGGAAGGTTCATGAACATTCGCCCTCATTCATTGAGCGTCACAAGACGAAATAACATCAAAGAGATGACACTTATTCTACAAATGACATTTATTGGCGTTGCTAACTTTATATTTGTATTGTATTTAATTGTTTAATCGCATAGCTAGTGAACTGAGTGTATTAACACAAGATAGCTAGACTATGATACACTTTAAACACTAGCTACCCTCCGGTGGAAACGCGCCATAGAATAATTCCGTTTCCGTTTATGAACACATGCTTGTGTAAATCCATGCTTGCCTCACAAATTTGAATTTGCGCATTGTCCAGATAAGAGTTGTTATAATAAGTCCTTGAATCAGAGAGACAAGTTGTTGTTGTTGCAATGACACGATTATTACAAGGACTTCTAAAAAATATTTGGCGTTCTGATAATAAGAAAAACAAAAGAAAAATGGTTTGATGGATGCAGAAATTGGGTATCCTAAGGAGAAGGATTAACAAAATACCTGTTAATCCTGTAAAGTAGGATGTGCAAAATACCATCGAAGAATGCATTTGGTCAAATTCAATCGCAGCGATAGGTTAATGTGGTAAGCGGCTCTAACTTGCTAGCTATTTTATCTTTTGTTTTTTAATTTAAGTATTTATGAAGTGATAGAACATAGCAGATACTTTTAAGTGGATCATTGGATTCGCTTCACTTTAATCTTTTCAATATAGCCGCCTGAAATCTAATAATTGATATTATTCACAATTTTGCCTTATTTTTTCACAGGGTCTGTAAGCATCACGAAGGTTCCACACTCTCGGTGCGTAAAGGATCAATATTCACCAGGTTTCACACCCCTTTGAAGAAATGGCTTGAGTTCATGCTCCGGTATAGTTTCATTTTTCAAAATGTTAAACGTTTCAAATGTTATTCTTCTATTGATTAAAATAAAATTGGAATTAAACTTGGGTACTAGCTAAACAAATTTTAAGCATAGTACTCTTTGCTTTTAGTTTCATGTCAGCCCAATTCAATAACAGGCAATTATGCAGGCCAGGCTTTTATTGTAACAACAGTACAATTTTGAGTTGCTCCAATTAGGTCCATTTAATTTTTCTTTTAGGTTTGCACAAGGTTTACAATCTAAGCAGCTTGCCATGGTCACTGATGGGATAGCAGCAAGCTCCAAAACGCTGACAAGAATGACGAAAACATTCCGAGGTAGATATTACCATACTCAACCTGTTTTATATAGTCTATCGTCACAACCCACTGTTAACAAATGCGTTCAACATTGATACAAACTTAGGTGGTACACATTCAATGAAAATACAGTACATTGATGGCTTGTGTGCGAAAATGCAAAACAAACTTAATTCATTGTGCATACAGAATATTTAGTTCCATGCTAAGGCATTGTTACAGGTTAACTTTAATATTTCTACATTTGAAGGTGTGTGTTGCTGCCCTCACTCACTTACTCACACCTAATTTTTACTAATTTGAGGAGGATAATTCAGATGTCCACTGTTTCCTTGTGTGCACACTTATTCCGGCTTTAATTAAGATACATAAAAACATAATAGATAAAAAAGTGAACTCTGTTGTCAAGTCAAGATTATTATCAATTGAGGCTCTAATGAATTGAAGAAAGTTGACGCTTGGCTTGTAACTGGCATTTAAAAGCGAGAACACATTTCTCCAATCCTGGCCTCCGTCCATTGTTTCCCTGTGCATTTTAGAATAAATTTTAACATTTTATTATATGCTTTTAAATCTTTAAATAGCCTAGCACCACACTACATTATAAACCTTTTACAAGTATGTCCTCTCCAGGTCTTTGAGGTCGTTTGACCAGTCTCAGTTTCAAAGACAACACTTGAGACCAGGGGGGACTGAGCTTTCGTAGATTTAGCATCTAAACTGTGGAACAAGCTGCCCCTCCATGTGAGGACGGCCCCCCACACTGCCTGTTTTTTAATCACATCTTAAGACAAATTTTTGATTGGCTCATTGGCTTTAACCCAGCATGAGAGGTTTTTATTTTTGTCTATTGTTTCTTTCTGTGTGTATCATTACCTGTGTTTTTAGTATATTCTTATTCCTCTATTTATTTATTTTATAAATATTGTGTCGCTCTGTTATTGTGACTATATTTTGCTTCTTGACTGTGCAGAACTTTTGGCCATGTAACATACTGTGTGTGCAGTTTATGTGTTAAATAAGAAGTATGGGGTTTGTGCTGATTACACTTTGGTCCGAAATGTTGTTTATTTATTTTTTAAATAGCATGAAAATACTGTATACCGTAGTGTAAGTGGAATGGATACCAATGTGTTAAAAATGAAATAGCCCAACCATTATTAAAGTATATTTCTTTGTTCCTTTTTTTGTTTACTTTGCAGTACCATTGTGGCCGATGTGGCAACACTTGGAGAAGGGAACGCCAGTGGGTCTTCGGCATGCTGGAGATAGATGGGACCTCCAGAAGACCCATTCTGAGGCTCGTCAGGGACCGCACACGGAAAACCCTTATCCACAAAATCAAAAAACATGTCAGACCAAGAACATCCATCCTGACTGATGAATGGCGTGCTTACAAATGGCAGCTTTCTAACTATGGTTTTGAACAGTATTCTGTCTGCCATAAAAGGAACTTTGTCGACCCAGTCAGTGGTGGTCATACCCAACATATTGAGCGTGCATGGCAGAAATACAAACTAGAAATATGGCGTCATAGAGGTAATCGGCTCCTGAGTCCCTGAAGATTCACCTCAAATTGATTGAGTGGCACAACTGGTTAGGTGTCCGCCATTATGATGGTGTCTTGGGCAGACTTTTTCATGATGTGAAAAAACAGCTTAGGTCAAAGTGTAAGGGTTGTTAGGTTGAAGTAGCTCAGAGGGAGTTTCTTTTGATTTGAGCAGCACCTTTTGACTGAAGCGGTAGTGTTTTCTACGACAGCAGAGCATTGATTTAATATTCGGATTCGGTAAACACATGATGATCATTTTGGTGTGTGTAATTAAGTGTACCGTATTTCCCGCACTATAACGCGCACCGGATTATAAGGCGCACCTTCAATGAATGACCTATATTAGAACTTTTTTCATAAATAGGGCGCACCGGATTATAAGGCGCATAGCATAGAAGATACTGCAGTCAAACGTTTGACTGGGGATGCGTTATGCATCCACTAGATGGCGCTGTGCTAATTGTATAGCTCGTCACGTGCAACGCAACTGTGAGGACGAGTTGCTGCATTTAGCAGATATAAAACTGGAACCTTTATGACAAAAAAGTAAAACACAATTACGCAGTTCCAAACCTTAGATTTTTTAAATATCTTGCAAACGTGATTGATACAAAGTAGAGCATCGCACCCTCGAATCTTGTAGTGTGGCCAGTCTTCCGCCCGATTTCCTGGCTCTGTGATCGTATAGTGTGACCTTCCGTGAGTAAGCGCAGTAAAATGCTGTGTGCACTGACTACGATAGCCGTAATGCTGCAAGCGGTGTGGCTTTATCGTAGTCGTAGTGAAGCATTTTATTATTATTATTAAATTGTTTTTATTGGTTTTTCATACTGAAACATTTTGACAGAGCGCCGTTTACAACCAGTATGGATCAACCAATTAACCAATTGATCCATATATAAGGCGCTCCGGATTATAAGGCGCACTGTTGTTTTTTGAGAAAATTACCGGCTTTTAAGTGCGCCTTATAGTGCGGAAAATACGGTAATAACATTTACTGAAAAGTCCAAATTGTTTCACTTTGAGGTAAAGGGAATAATTCATGACAGTATAATAAAGGTCTCATGACAGTCAATGTCAAAATTAGCCAGTGTAGTAACTTTTTATTTCATGTTATTGAAATGTCCAAATTGTTTCACTTTACTTGAGGCCAACAGAATCATTCATGAGCCTGTTGTAAAGGCATTAGACAGTCTAATAACGCTTCATGACATATTATTGAAATGTCCAAATTGTTTCACTTTACTTGAGGCCAACGTAATCATTCATGAGCCTGTTGTAAAGGCATTAGACAGTGTAATAACACTTCATGACATGTTATTGAAATGTCCAAATTGTTTCACTTTACTTGAGGCAAACAATCATTCATGACAGTATAATAAAGGTCTCATGACAGTCAATGTCAAAACCTTCCGCATATGACAGTTTAATGTAATCTTACATAAATCGAAATAGTTTCTTTACATTTGATTATTAAGCCTACAATGACATGTTAATGACAGGTCATGTTATTGGTTAATGTTAAGTCGACATAACCAAGACATCGACTAGTTATTTTGTCTCAGCTTATGTCAGGTTGTCATAACAAAGACATAGACAAGTTATTTTGTCTCAGCTTATGTCAGGTTGTCATAACAAAGACATCGACAAGTTATTTTGTCTCAGCTTATGTCAGGTTGTCATAACAAAGACATCTCATACAATGTCAATGTTGCATTAAACGTGACATAATTGACCGAATGACACTTTATGACAACAGTCATAACTATTCATAATGTTCATGACAGGTGTCATGTCATGGTTATGACAGTGTAATGGCAGTCTTATGACAGTCTTATGTATACACCTTCAAATAAAGTGTTACCTTACTATGTGACTATGAACAAAATGGTCTTGGTTGCATGAAGTTGAAAATTGGACCAAAGCCAATGTAAATCAAAAACAATTAGCCAAATAAAAGGCCTCAAGTTGGAAGTAAAATCTGGGCTGTGTTCTGAGGTCAGGGATCTTGAGCTTAAAAAGGTTGATGACCACTGCTTTAAGTGCTTTTAAGTCGTTTGTTCATCTTTTTGTGAAAATCTACCCACGAGTTTGTTTAATACAGTCTCGATAGCGGAATCAACAGACCGTTCTACATCAGCTGCAGCCATCTTTGTTTTAGTTGGAAATACCTCTACAGTGCTTCTCTGAACCGTAATCGTATTTATCCTGCCGTAGATAAACGGTTATGATTTGTTGGTTTGTCTCGTACCGGGCAGAAAACTTTTTGAATGTGTGGGGAACCGGACATTATCTGCAGAGAAAAGGAAACATGAGCTTGTGAGGTAAGTCTGGTTCCCAGGTTAACTGAAATACTGGACTTAAATGGCTATAATACTAAACTGTTCTACATGCAGAGCTGTAGAGGTATCTACATTTTACAAAGCGGGGCAGTCTGGAGTCTATTGTTATTTTCAACTCTTTAAAGGGACACTGTAGGAATTACTCCAAACTAGTGGTACAATTGTATATTATATTCAAACGCAAAGTGCTCACTTTTTAAAATGGACGTGGCAACCTTCCAGCCAAGAAGCTATGAAAACATGTCACCCAATACTACCTAATCGAGTTTCTTTCGGGTGATGAGTTACGTTATTTCAAACGAACTGCATTGAATCATTAGTGTGAGCATGTATGAGTAATTACTCCTCGAGCAAGATAGTGAATCACGTAGCCATGTTTATATTATTTTTTATTGGTAACATTACTCTGTCGTATTCTAACCTATAGCATCAGTTAACAACCTGACACACAACGAACACACATTTTTTATGAGTGCTTATATTGCTCTACCTTACATGAACTATGTTTTATAATTAATTAATTAGTAGTAATTAATTAGTAGTGATACATTCTTTATTCATTTATTTTTTGATGTGCGTGCGTTGTCAGTGCTCCTCATCATTAGGTGATTCAATGGGAGGGAGAGGGGGAGGACAGAGAGGCAGTGGATCGGTGGGAGATATAGGCATTGAATTCAACCCTTGTTCAATCAAACAAAGTCTATGCTGCTATCCACCAACGAGGCTGTTTAGGCCTTTAACTATACAATACTGTTCTACTGTTATGCTGCCTATGTAATAAATTAAAAAATCAAGTAATGAGAAAAGCTTGATATTTAGGTCGTAACATTGCCTTACCTGTCGAGAAGAAAGCAGGAAACTTCAGCGTCCATTCGAAAATCGTAATCATTCATTACATCTTAAAACCTGGGAAAAGCTACTGCGATGTTTACCCTTGTTTTTTTAATTTGCCGGTCACGTTGCCTTTTTAATTCCCCTTTTTTGTGACGAGGATTCCTTCTCCTGTGGCGTGGCATTAGTATGATCATGCATTATGAACGAAAGTGCAGTACAGGGTCCAAATTTGCCGGGGCAGTGAAAAGCGTATCTCGCTGAGCGGAAACGCGTTTAGCATGGTATACCACCTAGTGTTGTGTGTCACTCCAGAAGAACATAGATACCGCCTTAGGACTTGACCATTCAATGTCAGTCATACAATATAAATATAAGAAATTCTTTGCTCGGGAGGATAAGAAAAAATATTTGCAGATGTGAATTTTCACCAATGAAGAAATATTAATGAATGAAGACATTGATTTTAGCATTGCTTAAAATGCTAAACAATGTCTCTTTAAAGCTGTTATTCTTCAGATCTCCCCCCCCCCCCTCCCCACACACACACACACACACACACACACACACAGGCACACACATACACACACAACCCAACAGAGAGTAATTCACGAACATCGCGGTGAAGGCTAGCGCAACGGAGGTGTGTTTTGCGTACGCAAGCGGGTCCCACTGCTTCCTGTGTGATAACACGGGAGTTGACATCCTCAGAGGAAATATCTACACAGAGAGAGATTGGACGTCCACAGCCTTATCGCAGATACTTCATGGTTAATGAGCTGAGCTTGTGGTAGCCAACAGGGAGATAGTCTACACCAATCCCCTCCTCCCCCTCCACCCATTCCATCCCCTTCGTACTCCCCTTCTCCTAGCCACACACCTATGTACCGCCCTCCCTCCCCTCTGCTTTCATTCTTCCCTCTTTTTTGCTTTCTCTCGATCTTACTCTTAAATATTATTCTCATCTCTCTCTCTCTCTTGTGTTCCGCCCCTCGCTCCCTCTCGCTCTCTTCCTTTTCATCAGTGTATTCTTCTGTTCCTCTACATTTATCTTCTTCTGTGAGTTTCTTTTTACGTATCATATAGGTAGACATGTTAGGAGAGAGAGAGGGATAGGGAGAGAGAGAGAGAGAGAGAGAGAGTGAGAGAGAGAGAAAGAGAGAGACACACACACACAAACACACACACACAAACACAGATACTATCTTTCTGTTGGTGGATTTATGAATCTGTTAGTGAGTGGAACTATGTGTTTGTGTCTGTGTGCTTGTGTATGTGTGTGTGTGTGTTTGTGTGTGACTGTGGGTGAATGTGGGTTTGTGTGTGTATGGCTGCTGCAGTCATGCTTGCCTGCCTTACAGGCTGAGCATAAATCATCATTAGAGGTGGCAGCTGTGTATATGTTGCATGTATGTATACAAAGCTATATAGCTGTGTGTGTGTGTGTGTGTGTGTTTGTGTTGGTCTGTGTCTGAGTGTGTCCATGTGTGTGTGTGTGTGTGTGTGCGTGTGCATGCATTTTTTTGTGTACATGTGTTTGTGTGTATGTTTATGTGCATGTTTGTGTGTGTGTGTGTTTGTGTGGGTGTGTTTGTGTGAGTGCAGGTTTGTGGTTTTGTTTGGTGATGGTTTTGATTGAGAGTGTGGGGGGTGGAGGTTGTATGTGTGCTTCTGCTTGTATGTGTGTGTGACAGTCAGAGAGAATGCAGTGACTGTGGCTACCCATGCTCAACAGGCTGTCTTGTTGCCACTGCAGTACAAGCATGCTGGCCCACTCCATTCCCATGGTTTTCTGAACCTTGAAGCACACACACAAACACACACGCACACACAAATACACACGCAGCGCTGTCCCTGAGAATTTGTGACCTTGCACAATAATCAGAATCTGGTTGATAACCCCTTCGGGAGAGAAAAGTACAAAGAAACGTGTGAGAGAGGAAGAGAGAGAGAGAGACATCACATTTTTGTTTGGTTTGTGTTTTGTATTTTCTTCAATGTGGTGTGATGCAGTTAGAATGGCATGTGTACAGCAAAGTATTACGCACATCATGAAACTGACATTTCATGATGTGTACAAGAATAGGGGGAGAGTTCCACACTCAGGGTGAAAGCAACCCACGCACACATTCACTCACGCATTCTACACGCACACACACCTGCATAGTAGATGGTAGGTGATGTTGTTGATGCATGTTGTGTGGACATAGGGCTAGGTAGAAATTCTAGATAATTTGTCCAAAGCTTCTCCTTCTCAATTAGACACATTCTGCTGCTATCACTCCTTCAGTCTTCTGGTTTCCTCTTCACAATCCATCATCACCTCTTCTCTTTGTCAATCAGTTATTAAGTCTGTCATTCAGTCTGTCCATCAGTTTGAAGTGGCTTTGAAGGGGCTTCATATTCAAGAGAATGAACTCATCATCTCGGTGTTTGTCTGTATGCAGGCTAGGGGATGTTTGTGAGTGTGTGAGTTTGTGTGCATGCAAGGGTTTGTGTGTGTGTCTGTCTCACTGTTCCTATTCGGGTTATGTAAAGGAAGGTGATGCAATTGACGATTTATTTTTGTCTTTGTGCCATTCTAATTCAGACACCCATAAACGCATACACACACACACACACACACACACACACACACACACACACACACACACACACACACACACACACACACACACACACACACACATGTTGGACATAGAGCAAAATAAAATCAATAGTATTAATTTGCAGGGGCAGTGGGGTGAGCTGAGTCAATCTGCTGTATAGAGCCACTGATACACACACAGCAACAGACACCCTCACAAACACACACAGACACACGAACACCACCTTTCTTCTACTTTTCAATTGAACAGACAATTGCATCAATTTACAGTTTATGAGGCACAGTGGAATGGCATGCTTTACGCTTTTTTTCCCTCACACCCAGGTGCGCACTGTCTCTCTCTCACTGTCTGTCTCTTTCTCTATCTCTCTCTCTGTGTCTCATTCTAGGTTTTTGTCGCGATAATAAACAAGTGGTCAGCAAAATAAAGAATATGTTGTTGTTTTTGCACTTGTAAATAGTTAATCGTGTTTGTAGCATACACTCAGATGTATACTCATTCTTCATTTTAAAAATAAAAACATTCAGAGTATGCACATTTTTCTCAAGAGCTCTATTCGGCGGGGCTATTGTAGCCCCGCCTTCTCCAGTGAACCAAGAAAGCCGGCTCCTTGTCGAAGGGGAATTATACCCCCTCGGTTTTACACAGGCAAGGAAGTGAAATTGCAGAGTGTGCCAAGCCGGGACCGTACCGGCTTCCAAGTAAAATTGTAGGTAACCCTTTCTTTTACAGTCCCCTAATTACTAGGTATTTACCCGGTAAATAAATGGTAAATCATAGTGTATTACTGGGTAATTACCACTGGTAATAAGAAGGTAAATACAGAGAAATTACACGGTAAATATATGGTAAATCATAGTGTATTACTGGATAATTACCACTGGTAATAAGAAGATAAATACAGAGGAATTACAGCTGAAGCACTAAGTAAAACCTCCACTATTACCCATCAACTCAACTAAGTACCGTGTAGTTGTAACTGTTTTAGATTGGTAATAACTCAGATATTATTGTGTACTTCCTAGGAAATTAGGCAACCAATTCTTAGAGACACCTATTAATTGGGGGCCAAGCAGCGAAGCTGCGAGACAACCTATTGTTTTCGTACATTTTCCTATTATTAGGGGTCAAGCAGCGAAGCTGCGAGAGGGGGGCGTTGTTAGCAGCAAGTCTATTCCGGCCCTTACAAAGCAACTTTAATGTATTTTCATTGTGATAACCATTTGCCAATATCATCATGTAGCCACCTAACCTATTACGTCTGTCAAAATTAGTTTATTGAGTCCCATTCGGCTTGACCCCCACATTGCTGCTCGCAGCTATATTTCAAATTAAAATTGTAGTTATCCAAGGTTTATGTTGGTAACAGCCCAAGTTTAATGATGTACTATCTAGACAGCCTGTCCCCTCCCGTCGTATTAACTGTATTTATGCCTATGCCTTTTTTTCTTTTTAATACGACCAAACACAAAGGCCAGAGGACCAGCATCCTTTCTTAACTGGCAGAAAAAATAATCTTTGAGTTTTACATGTTCTACAAATGTTCATTAATTGACAGTCCTAATGTTTATTTTCTTGCCTTCTGATACTTTATAACAGTATGGAAGGGGAGATTTTGAGGTACCTGGTCAGGGCTTGGTCAGCCTACAAATCCCAGATGTGGAGACTGCAGGGAAACCGCACAGAGAGGACACTAAAGAGCCATCTCTTATTCATCGAGTGGACTCATTGGTTTGCGAATGTCCACAAAGATGCTCCCATAGGCAGATTGCTGCATGGCATTCGCCACTTATTCAAATTGTAGAGGTTGAAGCAGTGTGCATTTTGTTCACTTGCCATAACACTGCCATGTGTTTTATCAAAACACCATCAGTAACATTTAAATTGAGTTGACGTGGACGGCTCTTTTTTTTGTCAGATTCTTTCAGTGTTCAGTGCCTGTTTGTGAGATATGCATTGTTTGAAAGATAAGCCTTTGATTTTGTTTAATTTTAATATGCCTTTCACCAACAGTGGTTTGGGGTTTTATAACTAAAATTAAAGTGCTTAACTACTGGTGAACGACGTTGCAGAACATATATGGTACATGTTTGTGTTGATTGCATGGAAAAGGGAATAATCTATTACAAATTATGTGGTAAGAACCTGGTAATACCATGGAAACAAACAAGGCTTTCTTTTGCAGTACAGTTTCAGCTTACTTACTGGGTAAATTGTCATGTTTTACTTAGTACCGTTGCAGAACATACATGGTAAAAGTCCCAGTTTACTGCATGGACAATGGAATGTATCTATTACAAATTATATGGTAAGAACCTTTTAATACCATGGAAACAAACAACGCTTCCTTTTACAGTACAGTTTAAGTTTACTTACTGGGTAAATTGTCATATTTACTTAGTAACGTTGCAGAACGTACATGGTACAAGTTCCAGTTTACAGCATGGACAATGAAATGTGTCTATTACAGGGGTGCCCAAATTCTTCCCTGTGGAGGGCCAAAATTTAATCGGGGGGAGGCTCGTGGGCCAAAATTGTAATTTTTCAGTATATTAAGTTAAATATGGGTATAAATAGCATGCGTGTGCAAAATCAAAACTATCACAAGGTCATTTAGAAAAATGAATGACACTGTTTATTGTGTTTCACATTAATGTTCAAACAATAATAAATAAATCATAAATCTATCTTCTTTAAATTAGAAAAATAATTGAAGCACTACGAAATATTTGAAGACAGACATGGAACATTACTAGGCCTTGGGCCTGTATCTTCAAATAAAAAGATTTTTTTTAGTGCAATAAAAGTAACACAGAACAGTAACACAGGACAGTAACAAAGTAACACAGGACAGAGCAGAACATACTCCGACACATTGGAGGTCCAGGCCTACACATTACGATTGAAGTAGGCCTATCAGTGGGAGACATGAAGCCTGTCCTTGGTTTTTACAAGTCTCTTAATATCAGGCTCCAGCTGACTAACTGACAAAGTGAGAATGTTATGAAGGTGAGAGTCAGATAAAGCATTTCTCAGTTTGGACTTATTAAGATTCATCAGGCTCACAGACATAGGTACTTCCAAAGAGTGATAACATCACCTGTGCATGTTTGCGGATCTTGCCATATCTGTGTGCAGGAACAGATTTGTAAAAGTCCTGTATAGAACGCTCTCTAAACCGGCAACGGAGGTCTGAATCAGACTGAAGTTCCAAAAGTGCCATTTGAAGCTCCTCACTGACTGCATCCACATTTACAGAAAAGGGTTGCGCAAACAGCTCAAATGCTGTTTCGTTTCCACGAAAATCTTCAAAGCGATGGTCAAACTCCACCACAAGATCGCTGAGAATGTTGCAGTATTTTGGTGTGTCTTCCTCCATCAACCCAACTTCTCTGAGGCTGGGAAAATGTGCCAAATTTCCTAAATGTACAGACACAAAGACAAAAGTAGCAATGTAAGATGCAAGGTTGTTCATTTGATTTTCAATTAAATACCAAACATCAATCAAATGAGAAGAAAACTTATTTTTTTGTGTTTATGGCTGCAGTATAAAAAAAAAATACTGCTACTGTTATTGGATTTAATGCCTAGATTTAAATAGGACATTTATTCTCCACAAACAATGTATGTAACAAATATAATAACATGGTAGCATGGTAACAATAACAAGCCTACTACATTGTTTTGTGTTAAATAACATATTCAAGTTAGATCTCACCTGTTAAGAGATGTCTGCTAAGCAACTGGAGCTTTTGCCTGAAGGCTCTGACATGGTCGTACAGCTGAGTGATTATCGGGTCTCTCCCTTGAAGCTGAAGATTGAGGATATTCAGCAGCTCAGTGATGTCCACAAGAAAGGCCAGATCTGCAAGCCAGTGATTGTCCGAGGGCACTTGGATGCTGTTCTCCTTTGTCCACCTCCTGGTGGTACAATACATCACCATACTGGGCATCCAACTCATCAACACCAGCTTTGAACTGACGGTGTGAGAGCGCCTTTGAGCGAATATTATTGACAATGCCAACGACATCCTGCATCACGTTCTATAGGCCGATATTCTTAGCGCACAGTTGCTCCTGATGCTAAATACAATGATATTTAAAAATTGAGCCACCACACTCACGGACTTTGTCCGACACAAGTGCAGTTAGGCCTGCTTTCTTACCGACCATGGCCGGGGCTCCATCAGTCGTGATGCCAGATAGGTTTTCCCACTTAAAACGGTTCTTGTCCATAACTTGCTGCACTGCCATAAAAATATCGATACCTCTTGTCGTCCCTTTCAGTGTTTCAAGGCCCGCTAGTTCTTGGCACACTTCAAAGTCCTCATTGACGCCTCTCAAAAACACCAGCAACTGTGCTGAGTCAGATATGTCGGTGCTTTCATCGCATGCGATGGAGAAGGCAGAAAACCGACCTGCTATTTGGGCTATCTGGCCCCGAACGTCTTCGGCCATGTCCTCAACGTGGCGGGTCACCGTGTTCCGTGACAGGCTTATTTGAGAAAAAGACCACTTCTGAGTTGGACACACAGCTTCAGCAGCAACTGGCAGACACTCTGACAAAATCACCCGCAGCAAAAGTGTGTCCACTTCTGACAACTCCGATGGCTCCCAAGCGGTCAGCGGATCAAGTAAAAATGAAGTATAAAAACATCATACAAACTGGTAAGCTTTTCCCACCATCGTATTGGTATATTTTGTCAGTCCAGCATTTAAATGTCATACCATATTCGTCATTCCTGCATTTAAATAAGCCCTTTTTTTAAGCCAATCGTAAAAAGGCCGACAGTCAGCAGACTGGATCTGACCCTCAAATTGTCTTGACCCCGGTGGAGGAGCTGGCAATAGACATAAATTCAGGGCGCCCTGGCATGGAGGGGGTAGCTGGAGGTACCTCCTCAGAGAGTCAGGGGCCATGTGAGGGTACCCCACTGGTTGAATATAGGTCAACCTAGGTTTTTCTGTTTTTCTTGTATTTTAGATTTTATTTGTTTTCGAAGTAACACATGCAAACCGTGTGCGTGCCACAGCGCAAATGTTCCAAATGTTTTTTTTGGTAACTGGGTAGAAAACCTTAAAGTGACAATTCATCAACCTCACAGATCAAGATGGATTAGTGCTTGTAATGGAGCCGCCGGCTACGATCAAACATTCTCCAGTGGATGTAAGTCTGTTAGGACTATTTTATACTTTCTGTTGTAAGGGCCTCTCAGCATAGGTCAGTCAATATTTTTCTTTGTATGAAAGGAGGCCGATGAAAATCTTGGTCCGGACGCGGATGGGTCATCTGAAAGGAGACGTGCTCAGCATCTCCAACATTGTAGAGAAAACTACCATTTGCAAAAAACTGAGGGCTACGCAAATGGAGTCTGGAGTGAACTGAGGCCACTCCTCGATTGATAGTGTTGACTATTTAAGGCTGGAGAAGGCTATTTAAATATATTAAAGATTTGCGTGAGAATCTATATCTCTCCAGCAAAAAGTCATCCGGATATGCCAAGATGTTGATCCGTGGTCTTATTAATTGCTCCCGGTGGATTGCACGAATAATTTACGCTCCGATATCAACAGGCCTCTCATCAAAAGGGCATACCATTGTGAACACATGAAATCTGCGGTGAATGCGGGTTTAAATACCCAAAACCGGGTTATGTTCCAAATTTAACCTGCGCAAAACCTGCTCTGACCAGGTTTGATTCAGAGTATATGTTTCTTTACTAACTAACATACCGTGTTCATTTTGGAACGGAAAACCTAGGCGTACCGCAAACCCTGGGTTAACTTACCCGGTTATGTGATAAAACCGGCTTTGTGGAATACCCCTCTGTTTCAGCTTACTTACTGGGTAAATTGTCATGTTGTACTTAGCAACGTTGCAGAACGTACATGGTACAAGTTCCAGTTTACTGCATGGACAATGGAATGTATCTATTACAAATTATATGGTAAGAACCTGGTAATACCATGGAAACAAACAAGGCTTCCTTTTCTTGTGCAGTTTCAGCTTACTTACTGGGTAAATTTACATTTACATTTACATTTAGGGCATTTACCAGACGCTTTTATCCAAAGCGACTTACAATAAGTGCATTTGTTACAATAAGTACATTTGTCATAAGAAGTGAAAAAATATATTGCTGTCGGTACAGTAAAGATGTTCATAGAACCAAGTGCAAGTATTACAATCACTAGGCTAACTCATTCCCCATGTAAAGCAATGATAGCAGCTACTGTAGATGCTACACAATTAAGTACCTTGAATAAGTGCAATGTACAAGTGCCAGGATGTACAACATTCAATGGTGGCTGTGCATTGGTTTCTATGCAGAGTCGAGGTGAACTCTGAACAGGTGAGTTTTGAGTCTTTTGCGGAAGCTGGTGAGCGACTCTGCGATCCTGACATCGGTAGGGAGCTCGTTCCACCACTGAGGTCCCAAAACAGAGAAAGGTTGTGACTTCGCTGATCGACCTTTGCTTGCTCTTAGTGATGGCGGTACCAGACGTCCAGCTGAGGTAGTTGAGCGGAGGGATCGAGCTGGGGTGTGTGGCTTTACTAATGCTTGGAGGTAGGCAGGGGCAGTTCCATCGACTGCCTTGTATGCCAGTACCATCATCTTGAATCTGATGCGGGCTATTACAGGGAGCCAGTGGAGGTCTCGGAAGAGGGGGGTTACATGTGAGAACTTTGGTAGGTTGAACACGAGGCACGCTGCCGCATTCTGGATGCGCTGCAAGGGTTTAATCACAGAGGCAGGGAGTCCAGCCAGGAGCGAGTTGCAGTAGTCGAGGCGGAAGATGACCAGTGATTGGACTAGAAGCTGAGCTGCTTCCCTTGTGAGGAAGGGCCGGATCCTGCGGATGTTGTAAAGTGCAAATCTGCAGGATCGGGCCACCGCAGTGATGTTTGCGGTGCAGCATAACTGATTGTCCAACACTACACAAAGGTTTTTGGCAGTTGGAGAAGGAGATACAGTGATGTTCTCAACAGTGACGAGTAAGTCCATGTGTAGGCAATCTTTCCCTGGTATTAGGAGGAGCTCAGTCTTGTTGAGGTTAAGCCTCAGGTGATGGGCAGTTGTCCAGGTGCTGACTTCTGCCAGACCATGTACGTTCTGCAATGTTCTACTTGGTAACGTTGCAGAACGTACATGGTACAAGTTCCAGTTTACTGCATGGACAATGGAATGTATCTATTACAAATTATATGGTAATAATGTGGTAACACCATGGTAACAAACGGCTTCATACCCAGTATTTAAGAAGATGTACCACAACACTAGAGAAAAACTGTTCCTGCAGAGGTTGTTACCAGGTAAGTAATTCCATAGTTTCTAAGGTAAATCGAATAAACCCTTTCTAAATGGGTGTAGCTATGAATAATAACTATGTAAGAAAAAGTAATTCATTGGAAAGTACTATGCTTATTTCTAGATAGTACATCATTAAACCTGGGTTGTTACCAACATAAACCTTGGATAACTACAATTGTAACTTGAATTAATAGGTGTTTCTAAGAATTGGTTGCCTAATTTCCTAGGAAGTACACAATAATATCTGAGTTATTACCAACCTAAAACAGTTACAACTACACAGTACTTAGTTGAGTTGATGGGTAATAGTGGAGGTTTTACTTCAGTAGTTCAGCTTTAATTCTTCTGTATTTACCTTCTTATTACCAGTGGTAAATACCCAGTAATACACTATGATTTACCGTATATTTACCGGGTAATTACTCTGTATTTATCTTCTTATTACCAGCGGTAATTACCCAGTAATACACTATGATTTACCATTCATTTATCGGGTAAATACCTAGTAATTAGGGGACTGTAAAAGGAAGGGTTACCAAAATGTATTGTCTCTCTCTCTCTCTCTCTCTCTCTCTCTCTCTCTCTCTCTCTCTGTTTCTCTGTACGGGTAAGTAGGAGCATAGAGATTGAACATTAATTATTTGATGATAAACTACAATCCAATGAATTGTTTTATAAAAAAAAAGATAAAATGTGTATCAACTTTCACTGTGCCACTGCGTTTATGATTTCCACTATTACAATACATATGTGACTTGTGTGTATTTGTGAAGTCGATGAGAACATAAGGGGCCCTATTTCAACAGTCTGAAACGCAAGTGAGAAGCGCCAAACGCAAGTAGCTTTTTGGGTGGTTCTATGGCGATGTTGCTATTTCACCGGCGGATAAATGACTCTTGAGCCCGCCGTAAATCTAAAAAGGGTTGCCCTGAAGTAAACTAATTACCCATAGGTGTGGTTTGGGCATAACGTACAATAAACCAATGAGAGTGCCATCTCCCATCCCCTTTAAGAGACATGAGCGCATTTGAATCTGACGAGTTTATATTTTGACAGCGCGTTTGCAGTCTCAGATGAGATAGATGCATGACCACATGAATTTTAAACTTCAAATGACTCAGTTTATGGCCAAATAATTTGGCCTAATTCACACATGGAATAGCGTTTTCTTCCACAACTTCAGAAATACTGAGCCCTCAAATAAACTTCGGCAATATAAACTTAACACACATATGATATGCGGTAATTGTGTTTATATTTAATGATATACACAATACAATGAAAAACGTTGTTTCTTACCAGTATTGTATGCATTATTGTTATCAACTTGTGTTCCTACTATGCATGTGTCCCCCCGTTAATATAGGTTGCCATGGACTGTTTTATGCGTTACGTGTTTAGTTTGTGTGTGTTTAAACGGATGGATGCATACACGCGCGCCCGCATTAATTAATTATTTTACACATACAAACACGCGCGCCCGCATTCATTCTTTTTAACACTCACTCGCGGAAAAACAATGTTTTCTCAAGATCAAATACTCATCAATCCTAAAAGTTATGGGCTTGTACACGATGTCTGTGTTAAGAAAATATTTGTTTGCTGGACAGTGTTTGGAGATGCATGATTTAAAAGTACAACTTATTACCGCTGTATCAGCTGTTCTTTCCCAAATCATTTACCAAGAATGTGTGGCTAGGTAGATGAGAAAAGCAAAAGGTAGATGAGAACAATGCGCCACTGTCTTTAAACCAGGTATTTCCTGGTTTGTGGTGGAATTGTTTTCTGAAACTGCAAAAAAGCACCAGGGAACGTTTACGCCAGAACACGCCTCCTCCTTTCGCTGAACCGCCCCTTGGGGCGCAAGATCATTCCCTAATTTTGCGACGCGTGCCTGTGGAGGGAAAAGAACGCTCCGTGGCAGTTGCAAACTAGCAACGACACATGCATCGGTGTAGAAAGTCAATTGCGCTGGATGCAAGATAGGGACCAGAGTGTTAAGATAGACTGGGTAACCCCGCCCATTCTGCCGGTGATTTGAGTTCGCCCTGCAAAAGGGTCTGGAGAAAAGCAATACATTTCTTTCTAGTTTCGATACGTTTTTGCGAGAGCCAATCACCAAGCTGGCTTTTCCTCCTGGCGCGCTATTGGCTACTTTAACACAATGACGACAGGGAAGCGAAGGCAAGCAGCCAATTGCGTACAGAGTCATTTGAACTAGGCCCATTGATCACTCCTCTTATGCTGAGGAAAATGACAGCAGCTTCCCCAGACCAACGTGCAATCTATGATTGAGCTTAGTCTGGCAATAGCCAGGCTAGTGTAAATATGCACATGAATGAAAGGGGCTGAAGGAGGTCTCTATCCCTCAAATAGAACACAAGCCATTCTGCTGCAGAAAGAACACTGTGGCTGTTTCACAGAAGACAAACACAATGAGGTTTCCCAATAGGCTTTTTCAGGCTTTATTCTCTGTGTTTATCTCCGTTTTTTTTACCTCCCTTTAACTATAATGGTAAGCTCCTTCCACTTCTTCTCGTGTGTGTGTGTGTGTGTGTGTGTGTGTGTGTGTGTGTGTGTGTGTGTGTGTGCATGTGTGAGTGTTCTTCACTAGATATATGCAAGTATATTTAGTAAGATGAAAAGGGAAGCACTACGCCCACCCACTTTCAATTAATTTACCTTTTAGAACTTAATGAATAATTTTCTGGTCCACGCTATTAGAAATAAATTACATGGGTTCCGGTTCGGGATCGGAATGTAGTGGCCGCATTAGCTTTGCTCTCCCATTACTTTTTCAAAAATAATAGCTTTAACTACCCCAAACCTCTTCAAATACGAACCAACGAACAATTAACGTGGTATCTATGTAAAACTGGCAAAATGTCATCGAAACCAGGCAAACAATCCAAGAAAGACGACGCCAAAAAGGTAGAGGCCCATGGCACGCGTGGTGGCTCCTGTGTTGCTAACATAGCTGAACTGCTGGAGGAGCACAGAGAAGCCATCTCATCTGAGTTTAAAATGGCATTTTCATCTCTGGAAGAGAAACTGACTCAGACCCAAGCCACAGTAGAAAGTCACGACCAGCGCATCTTCTCGGTGGAGTCAAACGCTAACCTGCTAGAAGGGCGTATGCGTTTGCTCGAGGAGAAGTGCACCACGCTAGCTGACAGCAACGCTAAGCTAGCAGCTAAAACAGCGGACTTGGAGGGTCGGAGCCGGAGGAATAATATCAGGATAATCGGGGTGCCAGAGTCGATTGAGGGGCCCCGGCCGACAATTTTCTTTTCAGACATGCTTGTGGAACTACTCGGCAGCCAAATACTACCAACTCCCCCCGAACTTGACCGGGCACATCGAGCCCTCATCGCCAAACCACCCCCGGGGGGTAAGCCACGGGTTGTTATTATTCGCTTCCACCGCTACCAAGTGCGAGAATTGGTCGTCAGAGAGGCCCGCAAACAGAGAGGTAAACTGCAATACAGGGGGAATCCAGTACTGATTTTCGAGGATTATACACCAGAAGTCCTGGAGCAGCGAACCAGATATCGAGAAGTCATGGCTGAGCTGTACAACTTGGGTCTGAGGCCATCTCTGCTCTTCCCGGCAAGGCTATCGATTGTGCTGAAAGATGGGGCCAGGAGAGGTTTCTCCTCGCCCGAAGGTGTTTGCCGCAGCCCACCACCAGCAGCCTGCGGCCCGATCGGGAGTGCCGTGAACGAAACAAAAGGGACGAACAACTCATCTGGTAACAACGTAGATCTTTATTTACTTTTTAAATAATTGCCATTGCAGAGCGGAATGAATCTTTACCCACTCAGGGTACTAGACTTCACTCACGCTGCGGGCTATTTCAACAAACAGGTGAGCCGATCCCAGCTGTCATGTTAACTTGGCTTACGTCCTCTCGGCAATACTGTTGGGCTGCATTACTATTGATGAAAATGTTGTGCTCTTAGGAGCTATGATTGTGCTGTTACTCTTGTTTTTAGCCATAACTGAGCTGTTACTCGTGTTATTGCTCCTGCCTCGTTAGTTTGCGTTACTGAGAAGGTATGTTTCGCTTATGTTGTGCTGTAGGGCGAATATAGCCTAATGTAAATTGTACACTTGCTGCTTGATATCCTCTGCACTGAAATTCGCTCAAGCACTAGAAGCTCATAATTCACTCACCTTCTCAAAGCCTGTTGCTGTTAAAGAGGATGGAGTATTATTAATCACACGTATAGCTAATTATACTACGGACCAGGTTCTTTGGAATATTTCTTTGCTCTATTGTTCGTTTGACCTTAATAATGGGGATACTGTTACATATTTTGGGAAGAGAAGCTAAGCATTCGAGTGAAGGTTAGTAAAGGTTGAATAGTGTGCGCCAATGCAATTGGCGCAGAGGTATGATAACCAAAGGGTTAGGGAAGCTATGGGGTTAGGGGAGGTGGGGAGGGGCATGGCTGGGGTAAGTAAGCCAACTTCCTTTTTTGTGTATTTTGTTAGTTTATTTTTTTGTCCCATCGGTCTCATTGTGTCTTTCAATGTTGCATTTATTTACCTTTTCTTTTTCTCATTTGCTCTGGAACAATCCACAGACTGCAGTGCTGGTATGTTACACTTCATATCGATCTTTGTGCTATGGCCGACGTAGCCCATTCACAGAAGGGTGGTGGACAGGTGGTAAGAATACTCTCATTAAATGTAGGTGGACTCAATGCCACAGTCAAGTGTGCTAGGATATTCTCACACATTCAAAACCTTAAAGCTGACATAATGTTTCTCCAAGAGACACACTTACTTAATATTGATCACCAGAAATTGTCTAGACCTTGGATAGGACAAATCTTTCATTCTAAATTTAACCTGAAAACGAGAGGTGTGGCCATACTTGTTAGGAAAAACGTGCATTTCATTCCAGACAAAATTATAAGACTCAAATGGTCGCTATGTGATTGTCCCCGGTACACTGTACCAGAAACCGGTTCTCCTTGTATCTGTCTATGCTCCTAATTGGGATGACTATAACTTCATGAAAAACATGTCTTCTCTTCCTAACTTAAATTCCCATGTGCTAATTGCGGGAGGTGATATGAACTGTGTCATTAACCCTCTACTGGATAGGTCTAGCTCCAGAACTTCAACACCATCTAAAATGTCTCAGACCCTCTCTGCCTTTATGGAACAATATGGCTATGTTGATCCCTGCAGACTTCTAAATCCCACTATTACGCAGTACTCGTTCTTTTCACACGTACATCGTACTTTTTCGCGCATAGATTACTTTCTCATTGACAAAACACTAATTCCCTCGGTAATATCCACACAATACTCACCTATAGTCGTATCTGACCACTCCGCAGTGACCCTTGACCTTCGTTTTCACCATAGGCCTAAAGATTATAGGACATGGCGCTTAGATCCCCTGTTGCTGGCTGATGGGAATTTCTGTAAACAAATCTCCAAAGCCATTAACCTCTTTTTGGAAACCAATAACACAGAAGGCATCTGCCCTATGCTATTATGGGAAACCCTAAAGGCCTTTATTAGGGGTAAAATTATTTCATATACGTCCTATATTAATAAAAATCGTAGAGCGCGCCAAAAAGAACTGGAAGAATCCATTGCCACTGTAGACCATCGCTACTCAATTGATCAATCACCTGACCTTTACAAGGAAAGGTTGAAACTTAAGACTGAACTTGATCTTTTGACAACAAGAGAGGCTGAACAACTTCTGCTCCGCTCCAGAGGCACTCAGTATGAATTTGGAGATAAGGCAAGTCGGCTTTTAGCCCATCAGCTGAAAACTAAAACTGCTTCCAACCAGATTACTCGGATCCGTACTAATACCGGTGCGCTTACGTCTGACCCCGTAGAAATAAATAACGTTTTTAAAACATTCTATTCTCAGCTCTATACGTCGGAGTCCTCCAATAATGAAGCTCATATGTCTGAATTTTTCACAGCACTAGACGTACCCGTGATTTCAGAGGATAACAGACAGATGCTGGACAGCCCTTTGCAACTTGACGAGATTACCGAAGCAATACAACTGATGAATAATAATAAATCACCCGGACCGGATGGTATTCCGGTGGAATTTTTTAAAAAATGTATAGAAAAATTAGCTCCATTACTACTAAGGATGTTTACGCAGTCGCTCCGGCAGGGCTGCTTGCCACCCACCCTCACCCAGGCCTCAATTTCCCTTATATTAAGGAAGGACAAAGATCCCTTAAACTGTGCGTCTTTTCGTCCGATATCGTTACTGTCTGTTGATGTTAAAATACTTGCGAAGGCCATTTCACGTCGGTTGGAGACTGTTATGACCTCCATTGTGTCAGAAGACCAGACGGGGTTCATTAGACAACGACACTCATTCACCAACATTAGAAGGCTTCTCGGCATCATCCACACCCCACCTTCCCCTTCTGACCCAGAAGTGATCGTGTCCCTTGATGCCGAGAAGGCCTTCGATAGGGTGGAGTGGTCCTACTTGTTCACCGCGTTGCGGCATTTTGGCTTTGGAGGCAGTTTTATATCTTGGATTAAATTGCTTTACACCTCTCCTCAAGCATCGGTATGCACAAATACTTCTCGTTCTAAGACTTTTCCCCTTTCCCGTGGAACGCGCCAGGGATGCCCGCTTTCCCCTCTTCTATTCGCCATCACCATAGAGCCACTCTCGATAGCACTTAAAACGGAAAGAGGTTTTCTGGGCATCCAGCGATGGGGAAAAGAACACAAAGTGTCCCTCTACGCAGATGACCTGCTTTTGTACGTAAGGAACCCGTTGTCTAGTATTCCTCGGATCTTATCAATCCTTAACTTCTTCAGCACTTTTTTGGGATACAAATTAAATGTTCAAAAAAGTGAATGTTTTCCAGTTAATCAGCCAGCCTTGGATATCCCAGCACTGTCTATCCCGTTTAAGTTTTCCAGCTCAGAGTTTAAATACTTAGGTGTCGTCATTACACGATCTATAAGGTCCCTACTTGAACAAAACTTTGCAGCTCTCACCTCAAAAATCAAGTCTGACCTCCAAAGGTGGAGCCACTTACCCCTTTCACTAGCAGGGAGGGTACAAATAGTCAAGATGAACGTTTTACCTCGCTATCTATACCTCTTCCAATGCCTTCCCATCTTTTTACCCCGATCGTTTTTCAAATCTATTGACTCTGTTGTCTCTCAATTCATATGGGCGGGTAAACATCCTAGAATCTGCAAAGCTGCCATGCGGAGTAGACCTTCAGGTGGACTTGGCTTGCCAAACTTCCAATCTTATTACTGGGCGGCAAACGCGCACAAACTATTACTGCTCTGTGGGGGTTTACATCCCCACAGAGCAGCTGGTGCCAATTGGAATCTGATTCATGCATATCTTCATCGCCGCAGGCTCTGGCATGCGGCACCCTGCCCTTACCTTACTCACAGTACACATCTAACCCCCTTGTCGTTGCATCACTCAAAATCTGGGCTCAAATAAAGGGACACTTTAAGTGGTCTTCCCTTCCTCAATCAACACCCATCTGCAAAAACCATCTCTTTGCACCAGCCAGAAATGATCCGCGCTTTGTGTTCCTGGGCAGAGGGGGTCTGCGCTCATTAAAAGATTTGTATGTGGAAGGGTCATTTGCAAGTTTCAACCAGCTACAAGCCATATTTGGATTAACCAGTTCGGATTTCTTTAGATACTTTCAACTACGGGATTTTTCAAGAACTCATTCACCTACATTCCCACTTATCCCAACCGTAACTGGTATGGACCACGTTCTCTTAGCTAGCACCACCCCTAAAGGACATGTCTCCTACCTATATGACCTACTGTTGCCAGCCAATGAATTAACTATTGAAAAAATCAAATCGAACTGGGAAGACGAACTGCAAGTGACCCTTTCTGATCGGTTCTGGAGTAAAGCCCTTACAAATATCAAACTTTCCTCTTCATGTATGCGGCTTAGCCTCATTCAATTTAAAGTGCTCCACAGGATTCATTATAGCATGTCCAGGCTTTCTAAAATCTACCCAGATACAGTTGAAGATAAATGTAATAGATGCTCGCTCTCACCGTGTGACCTTACACATATGTTTTGGACATGCCCTAAGTTATTTACTTTCTGGGAATCATTCTTTAAGGTTATTTCTGAAATAACGCAGATCCATATCCCACCATCTCCTCATGTAGCTATTTTTGGAAGACTTCCAGTTGAAAATGTTGCAACAAATACTCAATCCAATGTAATTGCTTTCTCCTCTCTGATCGCTCGAAGGAGCATTTTGCTCTTATGGAAATCCCGCCTCCCTCCATCACTTAAATCTTGGCTTTGTGACATCATGTCCTTTCTAAAATTGGAAAAAATTAAATTTGCTTTGAGAGGCTGCTCGGATAAATTCCATTGTCACTGGCAACCGTTGATTAACTATTTCAACCGTCTGCCTGCGAGTGAAATTGCACAGTAGAACCCAAAACATACTTTACATTAAACTACACTACTCTGCATTAATTTATTACCATTATTATTATGTCCACCACCCTGCCCTCTCCTGTAGGAGTGACGTATATATGAACACTGTGGTTTTAAAACATGTTTAAAAAACAACTCTGCCTTCTATAGCTGGTGTTATAAGTACTGCAACAATTCCATTATTTGCATAACACAATATTGAGACAGATTATTTATTTATTTTTTTGTTGTTTTTTTTTTGTTGTTTTTTAGATATATATATACATATAAAGATACTTTAATATTATTATTCATCTTTGTATCTTTTTTGTTAAAGGTTCTCTTTTATATCATATTCATTTACTTGCTTAATTATTTGCATACATGTCTTTTGTCCTATCCTGTCCATGTCTGTTTGCTCTTGTCTGTCTTTATCTTTTATATATAATTTTTCTTTTTATTTAGTTTTGGTTATGTTGAGGAAGCTGGGGGTGGGTATGGGAGGGGTTAAGGAGAAATAATAATATGAAAAAACTGAAAATGCCTTTGTAATTGTCTCTGAATGTACATCATACTTTGTCATCATTTTCTTTAATAAAATGTTTAAACAAAAAAAAGAAATAAATTACATGAAATCCAAAATGTATTTCAGGGGCTCATTAGCAATTATATTAAGCCATCATCCACAAGGAAACATTTCAGAGTGAGATTGCTACTAATAGAATCTGTACGGGTTGTGTTTACTGTCTCTGTCTCGCTTCGACCAGACACTGTGTAGGGGACACATGGGTACGCAATGCCACCGTAGAAAGGTGGATCCGCCAACCACAGCCAACGAGGCGACTACCACGACTTGTTTAATTGTCGTGTTGGAAAACAATGGAGGTTAACATCGGCAGCATTCGGTCTTTGTAATTGAGCTATAGCTGCTGCTAACAGGAACACACAGGATATCAGGAGACAGATGGGAGCACTGTGGGCTTATCTGATGGTGTTTGTCCCAGAGATTACTCCCTACACATAAATACTTTGGATTATACACACAATGGCTGGACAGGCAGAGAGAAGGCCATGGCACCCTGAGAAACATTGACTTGTCATTCCATATGGACACATCTCTAATTGGAATTTATTAAAAAATATGTAATCATGTCCAAACCACTGCATGAAACAATATAGCAACCATTCAACCAAAACAATTCTTGTGATGGCTACTCCATTAGCTCCATGCAATCAAAACTGCAGAAGTTGGCCATGGAAAATGACGAAGTACTGAGAAACTAATGACAGCTGCAAGTACTGTTTGATGAAATCATTTTTGCAATGATTGTTGAAATAGGATTTCAGGGATATATTCATTGAAAGGGTTATGCAGAAGTTCACATTTGGATAATTATCATGGCAATTATTACTAATTTCCATCTTAACAGTGGATGTGTATTGTATTTATTGCCTCAATGAGCTGCTTATCTTCAATCAAAACATCTGCAGTTGTACTCTTCAGATTTCCTGCACATGCACATACACATGCACACACACGCACACACAAACACACACACACACACACACACACACACACACACACACACACACACACATAAACACACACACACACACACACACACACACACACACGCACACACACACACACACACACACACACATACATGGGAGTAAACAAAAAGCTTCTTACACAGTTATGAGATTAAATCTTTCAGACAGCCTTTTATGAGATTAAAACACACACCCATTCACACTGCCACTGCCACACACACACACACACACACACACACACACACACACACACACACAGACACACACAGCAGCAAGGTGCACTCATGCTCTCTGTATTTCCCTCCCCCCCTGATTTTTTGACAGGTGTCGCATGTTGCCCATCCTCACTTGTAGACACGACTTATCCACTGTAGACTGTCTTAATCCTATCAGACCTGTTGTGTAGTGTGCTGAGTCATTTGCTAGTGTCTGCATTTGACAGACACAAATGCAGACACTAGCACACACACACATGTCACCATTTACCGATGGCTACATAAATATGATGTGCCTCATTATGCTTTTGTCTTGTGCAGGGTAACTGTCTGTTTAAGTTATTTTCACTGTCCTTTACTATTCAGTGTTAATCGTAACTTATAATTGTGTTTTAACCATCAGAAGGAAGCATATTTGCACACATACATATAGACAGACCTCTTTCCTATGACACAAATTTGATTATTAAGCTATTTTGTTCTTTCTGTCTTTGCAGCTGTTGATTTGAAACCCTTTGATGCCAGTGCAGGCTCCCTTCCTGTACTGTGTTTTGCTGTTTTTTCACTTTGGTTCCGAATCAATGTGTATCAATGTAGCTATAGTTTCCCCTGTTATCGCCTCGGCCGTAGAAAAGGAGATGCATCCTTCTCTGCGCTTCCTCTTTTTATCGAAGACGGTCAGCCGTTATTGGACAACCGAGGACTGATTTTGTCGTGATAGCAAATCTCACAATCTCAAGACAAATGGTCCAATTCCACTTTAAGAGGGGAATTCATATTATCATAGAACAGAAGGATTACAGTGTCAATTGCTTGAACACTATAGACACATGCTTAGACCAAAGTAACACAACTTGAAGTTTTTGTTACTATACCTTAAACACATGTAACAATTCCTTAAACAAAAGCGCTGCTTTGCACTTTAGTTGCTATTCTGCAACACACTTGCTCCTTTCTGCAACACACTTGCTCCTGCACACTACAAACTATTTCAAACATGAGACACTTAGTTCAAAAATGACATCTCAGTATATCATTGGGGAAACACATCTATTCAAAATACTAAACACATTGGGTAATTGAAAATACTTAAATGCACACCTCAAAACACTTACTTACAAAACTGAACACCTATAAGCCGGCTACAAAAAGGCCAAAGGGCAATTGTGCACGTCCCGGGGCAGCGCGGGGGAAATATATTATTGTGTGCCGCCATAAGCCTTTGAGGGTAACTGAACCATTATGCAAAAATAGGTCCCTACAATACCCAACATATCACCACACTTCTAGATGCACTTCATGATGCAGCTGAACGGGACGGATCAGAGCAGCCCAGGTTTGTTGTTTTCTGGGATAATGTTAATTTCCATCGGGCTGTTTTGGTCCGGAACTGATACACCAACCATAAACAATTTGAAGTCGTATACTCACCATTTCTACACCCTATAGAAGGTATTTTTCGGCTTTAGGATGTAGTGTATATGACCGCCAACCACATGCCCCCATGCCTCTTCTGCAGGCAATGGAACAGGCCTGCGGAGACATTGAGGTAAGGTCAATCCATGGATGGATTCGGCACACAATTCGAGGATCCATAAGCCCACCCCCACACATTTGCCGTGTTTTTCTGTGTTTATGTACAGTACAGTTGTGTATTTTTGGTAAATGTTTGTTATATTTTAGCTTAAGCTGAATTTATTGAACTGTAAAGTACTGTATTGCAATGTATAGTATTCAGTATTAGATTTTTTGGTTGTTGTGAAAACGTGCCCTCTGTGGAACTGAATAAAAACAGTGAATATGGAAGACTGCAGTGTTTTATATAAAGTAGACTAGTGTGTTGCTGCTGATCTGAAAGTATATTCATATGATACAAGTGTGTATCATTTTGTCATCAGAGTGACCTTTTGGCAAAGGTTTGTTAGGTGTCGAGCTAAGAAGAGTTTAAATTTGACATCGATGTGAATAGTATTTCTCAGTGTCTTATTTGCTTGTGTGTTGAGTTGTGACATAATGAGCAAAGTTTTGCAAAATGTGTTCAAGCAATTGAAAAAAAACTGTAAAAGAGAGAGAGAGAGAGAGAGAGAGAGAGAGAGAGAGAGAGAGAGAGAGAGAGAGAGAGAGAGAGAGAGGGAGAGGGAGAGATCAGTGACTTTAGAAATGGCACAGTCAGCCCTACGCACTATATCTGTTTGTGTGTGAGAAATGGAGAGGAGAGATTAGACAGAGAGAGAGAGAGAGAGAGAGAGAGAGAGAGAGAGAGGGAGAGTTTTTCTCTTTAATTCTCTTTGTAGGAGATGTACTACCTCAGGGATATTCTGTCATCTGATCCACTTTAGCAGTGTGGCAAACAGCCAAGGCATCTTTTCAATTACAGAAGTGTTTGTGTGTGTGTCTGTATGTGCATATGTGTGTGTGTGTGTGTGTGTGTGTGTGTGTGTGTGTGTGTGTGTGTGTGGTGTGTCTGTGTGTGTGTGTGTGGTGTGTCTGTGTGTGTGTGTGTGTGTGTGTGTGTGTCTAAGTGTGTGTTTTTGTGTGTGTGTATGTGTGCGTGTGTGTGTGTCTGTATGTGTGTGTGTGTGTGTGTGTGTGTGTGTTTGTGTGTGTGTGCGTGTATGTGTGTATGTGTGTGTTTTTGTGTGTGAGTCTGTGTGTCTGTGTGTGTGTGTGTGCATTTGTGTGTGTGTGTGTGTGTGTGTGTGTGTTAGTGAATGGAGGAATAACAAAAGCACACACACATGCTTGCAATTAAGTAAGTCATGAAAAACGCAGATACAAAAAGAAAGAGGGAGAGAGGATGAAAGTGACATAAGAGAGACAAAAATAGAGAATGAGAGAAAGAGAGAGGGTGAGAGAGAGAGGCCAGTAGAAATTAGCTGGAAGGGGCCCTTACTTCTCCACGCATGTATTGGGGCTCGTGGAAGAGAATGGCGGAGAGGAGACTAAAGGGAAAGATAGAGAGGGAGAGAATGCTAAACCCCCCTACTGTCTTAAAGCCAAGCAATAATTTAAAGCTCCTGCCTTCAGAAGCCTTGGATCTATATTGACTGGTCATCTTAAATCAAATCAGCAGCTCAAGACTTCCTGCTCTCAGTGTGTATGTGCATGTGGCTGCATGCATTTGTGCTTGTGTGTGTTTGTTTTGTGTGTGTGTGTGTGTGTGTGTGTGTGTGTGTGTGTGTGTGTGTGCGTGTGTCTGTGTGTGTGTGTGTGCGAGCAGGGGTGGATTCTTGTGTGTGTGCGAATTGTGTGTATGTGTGTGTGCTATGTGTGTGTGTGCGTGACTGCAGTTGGATTACCCCTGGTCTGCCTTGAATTATTGACAGCGGAGAATAATTGATTGATTTACCTTCAGACCTACCAGGCCCTGGGTGAACGACCTGCCAGCCCCCCCACTCCCCCCTTCCTCTCTTGTCCATGTACCACTATGCTAGCTCTCACCTTCCTCCCTTTGCTGCTCCTCATCATCATCCATCTCTTCTCTCTGTAAGTCTCTCCCCATACCTTGACATACACACACACCAACTGCATACACACACTCACACACACATAGACACACACAAAGGTCGACAGACACACAAACTCAATACCACTTACACACTCACTTACACACACTCACTCACACATGCACACATACACACACATAAACACACCCACAAACACACACCACACAAACACTCACTCACACGTGCACACATACAGATACACACACAAACAAACACACACACACAAACACACAAACACACATATACACATACACAATCACAAACACACACGCAGGCAGGCAGACACACAATGTCACTCACACATGCACGCAAACACTCACACATACACATGCACACACACACAGGCAGAGAGACACACAATTTCACTTACAAATGCACACATACACGCACAAACATGCACACACACACACACACACAAACACAAACACAGACACACACACAAGTGGAGGCTTCTCAAGTGAGGAGACGGAGGAAGATCCTCCATAACATTGCTAAGAAGAAAAAATGTCGACTGCCCAGACTACTAATGAATTAATGCCCTTACAGTTTTTTTCAATTGCTTGAACACTATGGAAACATGCTTGGACCAAAGTAACACAACTTGAAGTTTTTGTTACTATACCTTAAACACATGTAACAATTCCTTAAACAAAAGCGCTGCTTTGCACTTTAGTTGCTATTCTGCAACACACTTGCTCCTTTCTGCAACACACTTGCTCCTGCACACTACACACTATTTCAAACATAAGACACTTAGTTCAAAAATGACATCTCAGTATGTCATTGGGAAAACACTTCTACTCAAAATACTTAACACATTGGGTAATTGAAAATGCTTAAATACACACCTCAAAACACTTACTTATAAAACTGAACACCTATCAGCCAGCTACAAAAAGGCCAAAGGGCAATTGTTCACGTCCCGGGGCAGCACGGTGGAAATATCATTGTGTGCCGCCATAAGCCTTTGAGGGTCACTGCACCATTATGCAAAAATAGGTCTCTACAATACCCAACATATCATCACACTTCTAGATGCACTTCATGATGCCGTTGAACAGGACAGATCAGAGCAGCCCAGGTTTGTTGTTGTCAGGGATAATGTTCGTTTCCATCGGGCTGTTTTGGTCCGGAACTGGTACACCAACCATAAACAATTTGAAGCAGTATACTCGCCATTTCTACATCCTATAGAAGGTTTTTTATCGGCTTGAGGATGTAGTGTATATGACCGCCAACCACATGCCCCCAGGCCTCTTCTGCAGGCAATGGAACAGGCCTGCGGAGACATTGAGGTAAGGTCAATCCATGGATGGATTCGGTACACAATTTGAGGATCCATAAGCCCACCCACGCACAATTGCCGTGTTTTTCTGTGTTTATGTACAGTACAGTTGTGTATTTTTGGTAAATGTTTGTTATATTTTAGCTTAAACTGAATTTATTGAACTGTCAAGTACTGTATTGCAATGTACAGTATTCAGTATTAGATTTTTTGGTTGTTGTGAAAACGTGCCCTCTGTGGAACTTAATAAAAACAGTGAATATGGAAGACTGCAGTGTTTTATATAAAGTAGACTAGTGTGTTGCTGCTGATCTGAAAGTGTATTCATATGATACAAGTGTGTATCATTTTGTCATCAGAATGACATTTTGACAAAGGATTGTTAGCTTTCGACAGAAGAGTTTCAATTTGACATAAATGTGAATGGTATATTTCTCAGTGTTGTGTCTTATTTGCTTGTGTGTTGAGTTTTGACACAGTGAGCCAAGTTTTGCAAAATGTGTTCAAGCAATTGAAAAAAACTATAAATTTGACTACTTTAATAACTTTGTGTATGTAATGTTTGATTCCCTCAGTAAATGGACATTAGCACCCTCTATCGCCTATTGAAAATTACTTCAGGGAGGATGTTCCTCCCTCAGCCTCCATTGACTCCCATTCATTTCGCCGAAAGTGTGTCCCCGGCCGGTTAATAACAGGGGGTTTCAATCAAGCCCCAAGAAGCAGTGTATACACCAGTAATCCACCAGTGCTCAGAGGCCAAGCCTGGTATTGCAGCTGTTTTAGCAGGCTGTGGACGGTTCCCTCAATTCATGGAGGTCCGGAAGTAGATATCTCCGTTCACTCCAATACAAGTGGGGAACAGGAATGTGTCTCCGCAAAAAATGCTTGGATATCAATCAAAGGCTCATAATTATCTTCATACCATGTACTAATAAAATGTAAGTTTTCTCTTTTGAAAACGCCTCCTCAAGCGTTTTATTAGCCATTGTTTGCAGGAGAAGGAGGGTTGGGCAGCTGAAAGGAGTCGTAGTGAAACAAATATTGTGGCATCCGAGAGGGCTCAGTGAGGGCTCAGTGCACCTTGTATATAAATTAAATTTATATACAAGGTGTTTTTCTTTATAAGGTCAAAAAGGGACAAACTAATCTAAAATAATAATATTAATAATAATTGTTAAATAATAATTGTTGCCCAGATGGCGGGAGGAGTGTAATTTAAAGATGACATAAAGAATCATCGGTGGGGTTAGTAACTTATACTTCCGTGGTCGGTAAACAATGCAACTTTGGTCGCTCAGACCTCTCGCTTACGATGCTACAATACTAACAATGCTAGAAAACGAGAGTATTTCTGCATCCAACAGGACCTATTGAAGAAAGGACAGGGGACTTAAACATGGCCGCCCATTCATTCCTATGAAAACTGCTCAATGGCACAGGGCAACATCAAAGAGAGATTTGCTGCCGCTTCATGGGGGTCTCAAGCCACGCCCTAGTGCATGACGTGCTGGTTGCAGAAATACTCTCGTTAGCGGCTAGGCAGCCCTGCCCGCGGCCGGGCTGCGGAGCCCGCAGCCAGGCAGGGCTGCCCGCAGCCGGGCTGCGGAGCCTGCGGCCGGGCTACCCGCGGCCGAGCTGCGGAGCCCGTGGCCGAGCTGCGGGGGCAGGGCTGGGGGCAGGGCCGGGCAGGGCTGCCCGCGGCCGCGCTGCGGAGCCTGCGGTTGGGCTGCCTGCAGATGAGCTGAGGAGCAGGCGAGGAGGATTGACTTGATCTATAAATGAAGTCCCTCAATCTTAATTGGCACCATGATAAGACATTCTGAAACATCTATTTACTTCCACATTTGCCTCAAACAATTTTAGGCTTACAGCCTATGCAAATAGATGTGAAATAATGTTCTTGTTGTTCTTTTAATTGTTTGTTACTCTGACCATTCTGTTCGATATTGTGGAAAGGATGCTAGTGAATGATTCAGAGCATGATACATTTGGCAAATGGCATCACTTTTCGTCTCGTGTCATCATTTTTCTTAAAACAATTGTAGCGGAAAATAAACATAGCCATCATTGAGGGCAAAAATAGGCCCTATGCTAGGCCCAGATTTTTTTATTTAGTTTTACAAATCAAGAGTAGGCCTGATTTGACTAATTGGCTTTGCATCCTTTCCTTCTACCCTTGTAGACCAAGACATGCTGCCCACTGGCTTTCAAAGTACAATGCAGCCACTGGTGGATTTGTATCAATTCACATAATTATCCTTCCCTGCTATTTTGTAGTTCACCAAAACACCCTGAAACAACTTGAGTCTCACATACTTATGCCACCATACACCACTAACAGTGCAAGCAGGCCAATGGCAACCAAGCACGCAGTCCTTCCTCCCTCACTTTAAAAACCACCAGCCGCCACTGACACACACACACACACACACACACACACACACACACACACACACACACACACACATACACACACACACACACACACACACACTACACTACAGGGCTCTTTCTACAGCCCTGCCCCTAACATACTTGTCAGCATGTGATCTGTCATGGCCTGCAAGTGCACAGAGATGCTCAACCAATCAATCAATTTCATGATTCTGCAGGCAGAAACCTGAAATGAAGCTGCTGTACACACACATACACACAAACATACATATGTACAAGCACACACAGACACACACACACACACACACACACACACACACACACATACACACATACACACACAGACACCAGTGGCGGCTGGTGGTTTTTAAAGTGAGGGAGGAAGGACTGCGCTACACGGGCTCCTGTTAGCGCAGTCGGGCTCCTGCTTTCGCAACTCCGCTAGCAGTTGCGAAAAAAGCCGTTGTGAACCCACAAACTCACATATCCTCCACCACTGAAACACACTTTGTCTAAAGCAGAGTGCTGCTTAATGTAGGCCACTGGGACAGGCTGCATTCTCTGGAACTATGATAAAGCAACGGTGTCCGGATGTACACAGCTCTCTGTGTTACTACAACACATTAGGCAAGATTGGTACACAACAACAGATGTATAG